>NC_056733.1:1291414259-1291434259 GCF_019279795.1 Protopterus annectens | reverse complement strand
ATTAGACTGAGCAGGTAGGACCTGCCCTTGAAGAAGCCAAACTGGGTTGGATCTAGTATATGGAGATTTCCTGTGTTGCTGTTAATTAGGTCCATGATTATCCTTTCCATAGCCTTGCATATGAGGCTAGTCAGACTTATGCATTGGTAGTTTCCTGGGTGAGTTGATGGTCCCGCCTTGTGCAAACGATGACTTTTGCTCTCCTCCACTCTACGGGGACAAAGCCTGTCTGGAGACTGTGATTAAATAGAGATCTGAGTGGATCTGCCAGGTCATGTTTCAATCTCTTTAATAGGCACTCTGGGATTCTATTAGAGTTCATTCATGCTGTGTTCCTAGCTTTAGAGAGTGCAGTGACAACCTGTTCTTTTGTGATAACAGGTAAAGCAGTAGTAGGGGTCATTTTGGGGCATGACAAGAAGTGACGGGGGGTGAAATATGAGCTGAATTTATCAGTCAGCAGGTTTGCTATTTCTTCTCGCTGATTATAGGTAGTTGCATCTACAACCAGCCCAGCACCTTGTTGAGTGCTTCCTTTAAGATTTCAGACATAACTAAAAATATTTTGTGGTTATCCTTTGCTTGGGAGGCTATTTTAGTCTGATATTTAACTTCTGAAGACTTGACTAGTTCCCTGATTTGCCTGTTGAGACTAGTGAGTGATTTTTTTCCTCTGCTGTTCTCCCTCTCACTTACTTCTAGACAGGAATTTCTTCCTTCTGTTGTATAGTCTATTTACGCCAGAGGCCCATCATGGTGGCTTGTTTTTCCTGTCTAGACCTGGGTTTTGTTTAGTCAAGGTTCTGCCATTTCTTTGCAGTCATTTAAGTGGTTGGACAGGGCATCCATGTATACGTCTGTACATACCTCCATGTTTTCAGGGTTAGTGAGAGCTTTAAAATTACCCATGCTATCACTTAATAGGAGGTAAGTTGCCTTGGAAAAAATCTTTAGGGTTTTAAGATTTGATGGGGGTACTACCATTACATTTATTTCAAAGGAGGCCAATTTATGACCCAGTCTTACCAATGAAGACATTATGCTGGGGGGGATGCAATGCTCCCCCATGTTTGTGAGTACTATGTCAAGGATATTTGAGCCCCTAGTCGGACTGTGGACCAGCTGTTCCAGAGCATTAGCATTGACAAAGACCAGGAATCTCTGAGCCTGTAGGTTAGTGATTGAATATGTTTCTTAGTTTATGGAGGGGTAGTTAAAATTGCCCATGAGAAGTGTGTTGGGCTGAATAAGTGATTCCAGTAACTTCAGATATGCGGAGTGGATTTCATGGTTCATGCTTGGGGACTATAGCTAGCTATTATATGGTGGGAGATTTTGCCTATGGTCAGCTGGGCATGGAGTAGCTCAAGTGAGTCATCCTGTTTGGCCAGTCTTGAGGTGTAATTGTTTTTTATGTAAATGAAAACACCTCCTCCTTTTGTTTTTTTCCTTTTCAGAGTGTGGTCTGTGATAGGCATTGAAGCCTTGGACTGCTGGGGTGCTTTCCACAGCCTTGAACCACTTTTCTGTAACTGCAGAGACATTGGCATTCTCTAGGGCAAGGAGAGAGATTCCAGGGAGTGCAGTTTATTGATAAGAGTCCTAGCACTGAGCAGCAGTAGTACCTTCAGCTTGGTATTAGAAGAATATGTTACAATGGTAGGTCTGTTGGTTTGGCACTGCCTAAAAAAAGGCATTATGAGGGTGGCTAATGCCTTGGCCAATATTTGAAAGCCTAGCAGCAACAGGTTCAAACAATCTCTGGAAAAACCGTCTGATCTGTCAATCATGTTGCCTAGGCTGACAAATACTGGATCCCCTTAGAATGACACTAGCAGCTGAGCAAATTTTTGAAGTCAATCATTTTCTCTTTGTATTGTGGTATAATTCTTGGGGATGTTAGAGTGATGCTCAGTGTGAGGCTCATACCTTCCTGTGATCCCTATTCAGAGAGGTCCATCATGTCTCCCTTTATATAGTCCAAGCAGGTACGTTTCAAGTCATTCACACCCACTCATACTGGTACTTGTGGTCGAGTGACCCAAGTGCCTGTGTGATCTGGTGAATTCTAGCCCCTAACAGGCAGCTAACTCTAACCTTCTCTTTATCCATCCTAATGAGGGGGCATCCGTGTATGTCACAATGGAGTCTCGTATAACCAAGATGTTTGAATGTGTGGTGTTTTGCCTTAGGAGCTTGCTTGTGGAGACACTGTGATGTGTACATTTATGTATAGTGGTTGGTGTTGACTTGGTTTTGTTTGCATGTGGTTTCTGAGCATAGCACATGGGAGGCCTCTGAGATTTTGGTGAGTTACTTGTAAGTACCTCTGCATATGTGGATATATTAGGTTCATAGGTAGGTGCTAAAGTAAGCCTATCCAACAACGTTCCCTGGCTTACACCACCCAAGAAAGTTAATTTCCTCTGCGCCTGTGGAGCAGAGCCACAGAAGTGATCCCGGGGTGTATTTCCTATTTCCCAACCACTCAAGATTTTTCATGAAGAGTGCTAATGAGGAACATTGCTTGACATAGATGGGTAGCTTGTTCCAGAGTATAGGAAGTCTCTGGGACAGGAAGCTATCCCTCCAGCATGTCCTGTTTATTGTGGTGACAAGGTTTAGGTCCCTAGAGTGTGTAGCTCTAAGGGATTGGGATTTCTTTAGGTGTAGCATGTCCAACAGCTCTGGGTTTAACATAGCTTTATATTTTAGGCAGAGATCTCCTCGGAGTAGGTGATATGCTACAGAATAAAACTGGAGTTTTTTGACACAGTCAGTGTAGGGCATCTGTTTGAGGTCAGTAATCTTCTTTGTGCGGTACTTATGTGGCCTTTCAAGCTGCTGTAGATGTCTTGTGAGGTACATTCCAAAAGGGGCATTGTACTCTATAATTGGTCTAATGAGTGTCGAATAGAGGGGAACAATGACCTCTTTTTTCCTGGATGAGAACCCTTTAGTGATGAGGTGTGCCACATAGGATTTCCTTACTACTGTGGTGATGTGATTATCAAAGGAGAGACTACTGTCCACCTGGGTCCCAAGGTCTCTTATCACACATTCGGCATTAAGTAGACTGACGTTTATGTGGTAGTTCATGGGTACAAAGTTTTTACCAAAGGGGATGACAATGCACTTTTTTGGCATTGAGCTTGAGGCCATGCCTCTGATACCAGGCATCTGTCTCAGTGAGGCCCTTCTGTAGGATGTCCACATCATTTGGGGACTCGACTATGGCTCCTAGTTTGCAGTCATCTGTGAACTTCATTAGCCAGAGGCCTCTTGTGTTAGCCTGTACTTCAGAGAAGTAGATACCAAACAAGAGAGGCCCCAGGACTGAACCCTGTGGTACTCCACTTGTCACTCGTTTGAAGTCAGATTTAGACTCTGCAACTTTTACAGTGTGGGTTCTGTCAGTATTTCAGTTGGCAACCCATCTTGTGAAGTATGGATTTATACCTAGTTTAGTGAGTTTTGCTGTAATTCCAGAATGGGGGATGGTGTCAGAAGCCTTGGCGAGGTCAAGATAGGGTGTGTGAACCACCTTACCCTCGTCTACGGCTTTGGTGACTGCCTCACAGAAGTCGATCAGGTTCAGAAGGCATGATCTGCCTTTCACAAACCTGAACTGGGTGGGGTCCATAGTTTGGAGGTTACCAATGTCCTTGTTTATGAGTTCCATGATGATACATTCCAGGGCCTAGCAGACCAGGCTCATCAGGCTAATAGGGTGATAGTTCCCAGGATCAGTGGTGGCTCCCCCTTTGTGGAGTGGGATAACTGTTGCTGTGTGCCATTCAGTGGGCACAAAGCCTGACGTGAGACTACGACTGAACATGGTGCTTAGGTGGGGAGCCAGTTAATTCTGAAGTTCATGTAAAACGCAGCCTGGGATGTTGTCCGGTCCCATGGATGCTGTGTTTTTGGTTTTAGAGAGTGCAGCTTTTACCTGAATAGATGTGATTACAGGGACTCTGCATTCTTCCTGTATAGATATGGGCCCTTTAGGGGGTGGTGGTGGGGGGGGGTAAAGATAACACTGAACCCATAGGCTAGGATGTTGGCAATATCAGTTGCTTCTGTAATTTTCATGCCGTTGTGCTGTAACTCAGAGCAGATCTGGGTGTTGCCATTGAGATTCTTGACATAGCTATATAATGCTTTGTGGATGCCCTTAGAATCAGTGGCAATTTTGTTTTCATAGCTAGCTTTGGAGGATCTTTAAGGGATCTCAGCTTCTTACTGAGACTGACCAGAGAGCTCCTCCACTCATGGGATTTTACTCTCTTTTGCAACAGTTTCTTCCTTCTGTTGTACAGTTTGTTTATGACAGGGGACCACCAGATTGGCATCCTTTTTTTTTGGAGGATAGTGTCTTGGTTCTGTTTGGGATAGCACAATCCATACACTCGTGTAAGTGCTTATAGAGTGCATTTGTGTAGAATTC
The DNA here is from genome assembly GCF_019279795.1 of Protopterus annectens. NCBI lineage: Eukaryota > Metazoa > Chordata > Ceratodontiformes > Protopteridae > Protopterus > Protopterus annectens. The sequence goes on along the minus strand of NC_056733.1, from coordinate 1,291,429,812 downwards.
AGCAGTTGTAACTGTATTGTCCATCTGCATGGGTGTCATGAAGTTCACCACTTCTGTCTTAAGTAGCATGAATTTGGCTTTGGAGAAATGTTTTACCGTGGTTTCTTTAATGGTGGGTGGGGGCAGGATGCGGATATCTAGGGTGAATAGCTTATGGTTGGATCTGAAAAACTAGGAGTTGACTTCAGGTGTGGAACACCAGTCACTCATGTTGGTAATGACTAGGTCTAGGATATTTCTGCCCCTGGTGGGGGTGTGGATAAGTTGATCCAGGGCATTGGAATTTATGGATTCCAGAAAGCATTGAGCGAAGGAGTTGGTACATGAGTAGTTCTCCCAGTTAATGGTGGGGTAGTTAAAATCACCCATTATTAGGGTGTTTGGTTGAACCCTATTATTTTCCAGTATATCAAGAAAGGAGGAGTGGGAATCCTGGGGCATGGTGGGGGATCTGTAGCAAGCTACAATTTGGATTGCAGTTTTGCCCAGAGTTAGTTTCACTTGGATAACCTCAATGCATTATGCTGCGCAACTAGCCTGGCGGTGTGGATATCCTTAATGAATATAGGCACACTTCCGCCTTTGGTGTTCTGGTCCAGATTAGATGGCCAAAAAGTGTGGTATGAGTTATAGCCTAGTAATGCAGGGGTGCTCTCTAGACCCTTGAACCAGGTCTCAGTCACTGCACAGATATTTATGTTCTCCATTTTATGGAGTGCCTCGAATGAAAGCATTTTGAGATTTAGATGTCTAGCATTGAGTAGCATTACCCTCAGTTTTTGCTTGCCTGTTCCTGTTACAGTGGTGAATTTGTCATTTGAACCTTGCCTAAAAAAGAAGGCACTATAGGCAACTGATCTTTCAAAACAGGGTGGCACAATATATTAAACATGAAGAAAAGGAAATGGATTGTAAAATTAGGGGGGTTATTCTCACCTGGATTAAATGACAAATTGTAGTGCTTTCCTTTCATGGGTTGGATACCACTGGGAATTATTCAGTACTCTGGGGTGGATACCAAGAGTACAACAGTTCATAAAACAAAAACAGAATACAAAAACATCAAAGAAAAAAACAAGGAAAAAAACAAAAAAAGGAACAAAACAGTAAATCTGTATGGACTTTTATTGAGTTCTGTATTGCTTTTTTGTGTTTATTATCTGGTATTAGACCAGTTTTGTCTTGGACAGGAAATTATGTCATGGGCACTTAATTAGATTAAGTATTTATTGCAGGGTTATCACTGCTTTTTGTGATGTACCACTGATGAAAGCTAAACGCTGAAACCGGTCTGGTTCTTACAATAAATCTTCATGCTTCCAAGGTGCTGGCTTCCCTTTTTTTATGTTTGCTACAGTTTGTCTGGCCCATGCACCTACTGTACTTGCTAGCCTGCCTCTCTTTGATTATATTTAGAAGTGGCAGGAGTAGTGGACATATATAAAGAAATATAGGATCATCTATGCCAATTGCTTGCATCTTACTTGACCGAGTGCCTAAATAGCTAGCTGGTCATTTGTGAGGATGAGGAGTTCTGTAAGTACTATAAAATGCAGGCAGGAATGTAGTACTGTAGAACAACTGCACAGATCTGCCTGAATTAGCACAGAATTTGGAGGGTACAAACAGCACAGAAGACACCGTCTTGACAAAGAAGGGGGAGCTGATCCTTTGCCCTGGTATTCATCACCTCAGTAGTGTCCTGGAAGTGTTTGCCAAATGTATGTTTCCAGTGTCAGATAGCGAGGAAAAACAAAACTAAAGTTGGATGTTTATGGGTGCCATGTAGAGTGGTTGGATAATGGCAAACAGATACTGGTTGTGCCTTTAAGAGGAAAAGTTATTGTCACATATGAGCTTTCACACTGACTATAGAGAATAGAGAGATGCTAAAGAGTTCTTGCCACGATCACCACTCCCCTGGTGCGGCTAGTCTAAAGCTGCTACCGGAAACAATAATCCAGGTTGTCATTTCTAAAGCTGACTCCAAGATTCGGCAAAACATATTAGTAAAATGTGCCAAGAAGCAACAAAAAAAAAAAAAAGCAGAAACCAGTGTCTGCCAACACAGTAAAGCATTACTGAACTTCTCAGATTTTGGTCCTGCAGAGCATCTACCACCACCCCCCCCCCCTCCAGAGAGGGGAAACCTTCCTTGTACCACAAGGCTAGGATGAAGATGTAAAAATCGCAGTACTGTTGCTGACTACAACACAGATCCAGACTGATCTGCAGATGTTCACTTTCTGGTTAATGAAATGAATATACTATTTGCCAACAACTGTGCACCGTATATGCAAAAGTTAACCATAGGATCTAATGCTACAGTGCTGAGTAATGGGCAGGAAGTCAGGGGCTACGTACAAAATCCTGCTAAACAGTTTGTGGAATATGGTCAAACCCATAGGAGAGAAAATGTAGTTAACCTTTATTGTCACTGATTTTGAAACAGCAATCATAAATCCAGTGCAAAGATATCTCTGTACAACTATGGCTAAGGTTTGCTTGCTCTGTATGAGACAAATAATAGAATATCAGGTACAGCCTCGAGGTTTGGCTCATAGTTATGGTCAACATGTAGCTTTCTGTCTGCTTGTGAAATAGCTGCTGGCACTAGCTTTCTTAAACTCTGGTAAAACTGAGTCAGCACTGGAGCATTGAAAAGACAAGTTTTCTGACAGTGCTTTTGACTTATATGGCTGAAGTACAGTTATGCACTCGGTTCCTAAAGAAGTGTGGAGTGGAGTTTTCTAAGAAATAAATAACACCTCCCTCTCATGTTTCTGTGTCTCAGTGTTCCCTGAGTAATGTGCCACTTACACAAAACCATATGAATGCATGACAGAAGAGATCAAGAACCCTACTGACTAACCATCAAGTATTCCTTTCTGAACTACTGAGGACCATCAACTCAGAACAGAAACACACACAGGCAACTTGAATATCCACAGAAGTGTCCGTCCATCTCTAAAACATCTCATGCAACATACAACAAGCTGGCCATAGACGTTCACAACAAGGGCCAGTACAAAGTGGAAGATTTCCTTATAGCAATAGTTCACAACTGTTATTTCTTAGCCCAAATGTTTGGCAGACACACGTATGTTACACAACTAGTACATTCTCTAATGAGTACACACTCAGATCTGTGTAGCAAAACTAGCACATATTACTTCAGAAACTTCAAAAAAAGACAAAAAAAAAAAAAAAAACAAAATTAAGAAATTACATTTAGAACCCAGTACCTTGATTGATGACTGTCTATAAGAAAATCACAGTTGCAAAATATGCTAGAGTGAGTATTAGAACTTATTGTTGCATGTGGAGTTTTAGTTGTTTTTTTATTTAATCAGAGATTGTTGTGCTTGGCTCTGAACTTCCCATTAGGAGACATCTTTTCACCATACCTTTCCTCTTGCAGCTTGTCCCTCTCTCTCTAATTCTCATTGTTACTCTGATGCTTACATCACCACATTCTTAGTCTCCAGTGAAATACTTTTACTCCAGATTCTGTCTCCCACACCCTGATCTCTGCAGCATACAGCCCAAAGCACTTCTCATGACTAAAATCATTTACTGTCTTTTATCTCTTTTGTAAGAAATTTAACATAATCTACCCTGGTGAGCTCCTATCCTACTATTGTATGCTTCATAAGAAATTCTTGCATTATCCACCCTTCTTTCCCAATGACCCTCTACAGTTCATCTTCATCCTTCATGAATTGTCAGACCATATCTGCACACCTTCTATCTTACAGTTCTAGTTTTGTTTAATATAACAATTCATCCTGGACAACTAAACAACTCTCCCTCCACCCATCCATATATTAAAACCAGTTCCCTCTTTTTTTACAGATTTCAGTGTTTTGCATGCAAAGCTGAAAGCTTCTGCCTTGTAGACAATGCAGTAGTAATTTGGCTGCTGCCATTCTGTGCATTCAGTACCACCCCTTTACCTTCTGGATTTATATGAATTTTAGCAAACTTTCCTGGAAGGTATGTTATGATCATCTTCTAGTACTTACTCAATCTGACCTCCATTTATGATCCTGCCATGGAGAAGATGATACAAGGAGCAAGAAAGTTATGGAACAGGATACAATAAAAGTTTTCATATCTCATCTTAGTGAAATGGCTACCCAGAAACCAATTAAGTATTCATTACTTGCAGTTGCCCATCTGGAACTAAGTTTCAGAACAAGTCATGTCAGACATGGAAGGTGATTATTATTAAAACATATATAAATCCTCAGCATGTCAGTGCCGAAAGGTGCTCATTATAAACAATACAAATAAATCATCCAGAAAGACTAAAATCAGTTGAGATGACCTGCAAACAAACCACTGTTCCTGTACTTTGGACATTGTTATGACCCAGAGGTACATGGGTGGATGCTGACATACATACAGAACCAGTTTGTAAATGCAGGCTGAGGATGTAAGAGCTACATAACTCGATGGCCTGAACTCAGAATGTGAAGGCAACTGTCACCTTTCTACATGGAAGCTTATTTGTTAAAACTGGCAAGCAACTCCTTCTATTCCAAAGCTTTTGCTCTTCGGTCTCCAGACAATGAGATATGTGTGACAAGATTATGAATATAAAGCTTGCTGGTGGATTCTTAGGTTAGTGACCAGCTCTCCTTGATACTGATGGTATTTGTGGCTTTTTTTGCACTGCATGACAACAGGAAACAGGAGGGTGAAAAGCATGAAGAGAAAAAGTTCAGGTAGTTGCAAAAAAATGTTCACAGTAGGGAAAATAGATGTACATACTCCAGACATTTATTTAATTACATGTCATGTTTCAGCTGGAAGGATGAAACTACTGGCTATGGCATAAACACAAAATGTGTTGCTGCAACATGATGGCTCCAGGATTCCATCTTCCAACATTCATTCTCACAGCCACAAGAAAGAAAGAAATAAGCCTCACATGACAGGGCCCCCACTGTAAGTGCTGGGAGGATCTGCTTTCCAAAACTGAACATGTAACAGATTTTTGCCTATGTGAAACAAGGGGTTTTATGAAGCAAATTGAGGAGCCATGGCTCCCTCAGTCACACAGCATGCATGCATGTGGTCACAGATAGACACACACACACACACTTACACACACACACACACACACACACACACACACACACACACACACACACACACACACACACACACACACACACACACACACACACACACACACACACACACACACACACACACACACACACACACACACACACACACACACACACACACACACACACACACACACACACACACACACACACACACAGGCACACACAGGCACACACAGGCACACACACACACACACACACACACACACACACACACACACACACACACACACACACATACACACGCATGCAGTCTCATAATTATAATTTTTGAAATGTTGCTAGTACACTGCCTCTGCTGTAGCACATAACATGACTGTTTGAGCACAGACTTCTAATAAAATCTTATCTTAGTCTCTTGCTTATATTCTTTCCAGGTCATGGACTCCACTTATTGCCTTATTTATTAGTTTGTCTTCTATGCATTGTTTTTAATGACTGTGTTTGAGTTTTCTGCCATTAATACTTAATAAAAATGAATTCCATATAAAGGTAACACATGGAAAATAGCTTGTGCTGCAGCTGTGGCAACAATGCATGGGATAAAAAGCTGATCCTTCACATAATGTGCTGACTAAATCATTCAGAAGGTACTAATAGAATTCTTTCCAGTCCAGACTTGACTGGAATAGTTAATCCATCCACACAGTAATCCTAGCAGCTAACTCTGTCTGATCCTTAACACACTGACATGCACTGACAGAACATAATTACTGCAAATGATTGAATGGAAGTAGATAAACAGCCCAGAATGCTCTCACTGACACAGTCTGTGCATTCATAAATGGACTGAAAATTTTTAGAGTACAGTACAGCTACCTTCTCGTTTTACAAGTACATACTCTGAAGTATAATATAAATGCTATTTTCTTGAGTGCAAACACTGGGATCAGCTTTAAAATGGGGTCATTGATCTAATCACTGGTCCCAAAACTTAGCTCCTTTGGTCCGCATATCCTAATAACGCATACCATCTAATCCTGTGCTTTGACACTATGGTTACTAATCAGAGCATTAAAGACTGCAATTCAGTTTCAGCTGAGTTGAAAACTGCTTCAGACGTAAAAAGGGTGTGGACAGAATCTCTGCAGTGCTTGGATGCAAAGGGAAAATTGCCACTGGCAAACAGACTTAAAGTGGTTGTACAAGCTGAACGAAAGACATATGGAGAAGTTTGACGGGGCTCTGATGTCAATTCTGAAAAAGAGGTAGAAAGATATTAAAAATCTTCAAATATCCCAAAAGCATGAACAAGTGACAAGATAACTATTAAATAATTCATACAGAAAAGAGAGTGAGAGAGAGGGTTTTTCAGAACATCTGTGGATTTCAGCAGAACATACAATGGTGTGTGTGTGTGTGTGTGTGTGTGTGTGTGTGTGTGTGTGTGTGTGTGTGTGTGTGTGTGTGTTGCAGTCACCTTGTATGCAAATGGCCATCTCATTGCCTCATACTTTCTTCCATCTGTTCCAACCAACTTAACGTTCCTAAATATCTGCTTCCTTTCTCACTGACCTACATCAAACAATTCCCTCTGACAATGCATTTTAAGGCCTGTCAACTCTCTGTGTGAAAGTATTTCCTTAATTCCAGCTGCCTCACATGACGCTATTTTCCACATCTGTTACTCCTTTTCAACATCACTGCCACTTGCATCTTAAGAATGTGCTGTCTCCAAATCATATTTATGTTTATTTGTTCCAGTGCAAGCAAGTCCTCACAGAACAATTCATCCACTCGCCCACTCCCTCCTCCTATTTTGACAACTTTTATTAGCCTCATCTCCATCCTTTTGTTTGGTTACATGAACTGGGACATAGTGTTTAGATTCAGTTTCACTATTGGTCTGAACAATGGAGGAGAACTTTGAGTCCATGCTCCCTAAAATGCATTCTACTTTTCTTTTAAAGCTGAGTAAGTAAATTGGCCTTTCTTGGATCCTTTTCTTCTGGATAATTATTTAAATATAGCTGATCAGGAGATGGGGAAAAAATTTCCACATGGAAACAGGTTAACCAAGCAAAACTGCATGCAGGGTGTGACCAGAACTGAGAATTTCACCCCAGTCCTTGCAGGTTTGAAGCAGACATTTCACTACTTAGCCGGCTGTGGAGTACTACATGATTTCATTTAGGTACCTCCTCCATTAGCCATATGCAAGAGAAAGTAGTGCTGCATATTGTCACAATGAGAAATCTCAGTTAGATGTACTTCAAATAGTCAAGGATAAATGTGAATGTTGAGGTCATTATAAGAATGTGCAACTCCATCATCATTTTTTTTATCAGGAATATACAAACTAAACTATTTCAGCCTCTCCTTTTATGGCTTCTGCTGTGGACAGTGCAGAATTATGTTGCCATCCTCTGAAATTCCTCTGTCAAGTTTATATCTCTATGTATACATTGTCTCTAGAAATGCACACAATGTTCTACATGATATCATACCAATGATCAGTATAGAGGAGTAATACATTTTTATCTACTGGTGCTGACTTTTCATTTTGCATCTTTGTGTTATGCCAAACTTGCAACCTTCCTCATCAGTTTGGCACATCACTTGTTTGACTTTAGGTAATCTAATATGACACCCTCTAGTCTTTTTTCTGATTCGTCTCTTCTGTATGTTCCTTTCTTTAACTATTACATCCTATATCCATTATTTAACTATTTAACATTTTTATCCCAGTGAACAATATTTCTGAGTAACATCTTATTCAATTAATTCATTAAGCATCAGTGTTCAAAGTTTTGAGCATTGTGGAAGTCAACTTATCTGGTTCATCCACTGTATCTCAGTGAAGTTCCTTGAGGTACTTATGGCCCACTTGCTTTGTCATACCTCATCTAGCCTATCATGCTCTACCTTCCAATAATGAATTCCAGCTTCTCTTTTCTGTAGACAGGATAATAATGAAGGGCCTTAAAGAGAAACATGAGGAAGATTTGCTTCACTGAAGGAGTGATGAGTGCAATAAATTCAGCCTGTGATTAGTGTAAGTACAGCAAGGAGTTGAACTCTCCATGACAAACATTATGAAATCATTAGTAATAAGAATTTAAAACTACAGACTGAACACAATACAGTCCTGCCAGCAACGTTGGAATAGAGAAATAAAGCCCAGGAAGCCTGAGTCTTATTAGTGTCTCAGAACTGGAGAAGTGGGTATACCTATCCATGAAGGAGATGGAGTGATTTGGGGACATCCAGTCACACAATCCCTCACAGGAGTAGTGGTAACTCAAAGGGTGTCCCTGGGGTGGACATTTGGCCACTAAACCATAAACATGATAGCCCCCATCATGGGCACACAGAGGCTTCCACTCACACATGTAGGCCATAATTGTTCCCGTGATGATGCGCATCATGTGTCCTTCACCCTGGGGATGCATTCATAGATTCATAGGTAAGTACTAGGCACTCAATCTGCAGACCATTTCAAACCTAGCCAAAAAAAATATTAAAAATTGCCTTCAAGGAGGTATAGACAAGATAGACTGGGATAGAATTTGAGGCTGCCCATCCAGTTATCTAGGTTTACCTTGAAGGTGATGATTGTTGCTCTGCTTGGCATATAGTGGAACTTCGTTACAAAAGTGAGGGATACAGTGGGATATGAATGAATCATGCCATGAGGGATACAGTGGGATATGAATAAATCATGCCGATTTGCCTTATTTATCTGCTAATAAAGTTTTAGTTCCTTTAACTGAGTATGTGATGTACCATTAGCCCTGTGAAGGAATAGGAGGTAAAAAAGGGTTGGATCTTTCATGGCACAAAAGGCTAGACATAGATCTCCATTGGGGAGTCTGTAACAGACTGAGTATAGAGACTGGGCTGCCAGTCTCTTCTAATAACTAAGATTTTTGTGGACATTGATCTTTTTTTAGTTATGAATCTCTGAAGTCTCCCAAGTTGTATGATATGTTTAGATAAATACTTGCCAAAAGTTGCATCACATTCAGTACTGGGTCTCATAAGATATGAGTAAAGGGAAATTAGGACTTCTTTGTTTCTAGTGGATATGCTTTTGAAAATTAGTTGGGCCAGAGTAAAGGTTTTCTGAACTTCTGTGAAGACATGATGGCCAAATGGTAAGGAATTATCAACAACAGTACTTAGAACCCTTGCAACAGTGTCCAGTTGTAAGGGTACATCTCTTATATGGTAAGTGAAACAATTTTGCTTACAAAATGAACTGTGCTATTTTGCAACAGTGTCCAGTTGTAAGGGTGCATCTCTTATGTGGTAAGTGAAACAATTTTGCTTACCAAAATGAACTGTGCTATTTTTTTTTTTTGTAAAGAAGAAACATCTTTATTAAACCATTGTGTACAATTTTAGCAATCATACATTTATATAAATGAAAACAAACCACACCAACACAATGCTAGTTGCAATCATTTTATATCACAAACCATCTGACATACTCCCAGTTGTAAATATTATACATCGCTTATAATCTACCCAATTATTTTCAGTCAAACATTATATAGCTCATTAAAGTCCTGCCTTCTTTTAAACCTCATTCCTCCACTGTATGAACTGTTCCCACAATTCCCATTTTTTCCTATGTAGATTGCTCCTACCCTTTTCAAAAAAAACTCAGTTCCAGCTGTTTTATCTCTGTTGCTATATTCATTACTTCTAGTATAGTTGGTTTAGATTTTGATTTCCATTTTCTAGTAATTGCTTTTTTGGCAGCCATCATAATTAGACATAGGAAGACCTTACCCTGTCTAGGCAATTCTGTTTCTGTATCATAGCTCAGAAAAATCAACTCCCTTGTCACACCAATCTGCCCATCCAGCATCTCCAACAGTGCATCCCACAGGGAATCCTTAAAGTCCACCAACTCACCACACTCCCTGAATAAAATGGCAGAAATTGAATAATTTATGTAATGTTGCTTAGGTTATATGACTTATAATAATATAGGTGAAGTATAATATTTATAAACATGAACTTGTTAATATAGTTTGATTACTCTTGTGCCTACAGCATATCCATACCTGGCCATGGCTTTTAACACAATAACTTATCGTGGTTGGGCCACACTTGTGTAATAGCATTACAATGGCTGTTTTCCAGGCTTCAGGAATGATTAAAGAGTTTAAATAGGGGCTTAGAAGGGCCATATTTGACATTGATAATTAGCCAACCTAGTATGTTGTCAGGGTCCATGGATGAAGTATTCTTAGTTCTGGAAAGGGATGAGAGAACTTTTTCCATAGTAATTAAAAGGGGTGGCTAGGACTGTGGAACCTGTGGGATAGCTATTACTGTGTATAGAGTAAAATTTGCACTAAATTTGTTAGCTAAGATATTAGCTATTTCGTTTGGGTCAGACAGTATAATATTATCGTGGACTCACTCCAAACATTTTTGTGTGTCATGCCATCATTGCCAGGATGCTGGTGTGGGCATAAACTACTGCTGTATAACAGCCTCTCTTGGCCAGCTTTTTACCACAGTTGTGAATACCTAGGATGGGGGAAGAAATGGGTCTGACTGATAGGGTAAGGATTAATGGATAGCATGTGCAGTGACAAAAAGCATACAGATAAAACAGACAGTACAGTTTCACTTACAAATGTTGAACTAGCAGGCTGAATTGCATTGCTATCTTGGCTACTTTCGCATGATTTTTTTAAATTCTACACTATAAAACTTTTCACATTTGAATTTTTTTCCTCATCTACTGTGAATACTAGACAATTCTCTTCTGTCTGCATCATTATACCCACTTAAGAGGAAGGATTTCTATTATATTTGTGTAAGTAAGTCTTAGTTTGACAAATCCAGACATAAAATATTGTAGAAAGCAGCACCCTAGGAAAGCAGCATGGTTTTGGAGCAGCTACCAGCAGAGAATTTTCCTAAAGGACAAGCGAGACAAGTATAAGAAGTCACGAGTGAAGGCTTGTCTAGTCTCTAGATCATATGAACTGGTTAGCGGGCAGGAAGCACTGTACATAATATTGGTACACCAGTCTAAAATGTGAAATCAAGGGATGCATCAGGCATCTAGATACTTGAGAAAAATTTACAAATGTCATTCCTAGAAAGGGAAGAAGTACAGGATCTAAATGATAATGGACCAGCACACTGCTACGGATTGGAATCATACAAATGAGGTGTTTGTATTAGCAGATTTTGGGGTTAGATTGCTGTTTGCAGGTAGTAAAATCAATAGGGAGATGAAAGTAGTATAACAATTAATCCCACTATTACAAGGTGAGGTCATCTGTGCTCAACAGGGTCTAGGGACAGAAGATGAAAAAGATAACATTGTTGACATTCAGGGCAAACAAAAAATGCCTCAGGATGATTTTTGATTTCTAAACAATTGCCACTGGTTCAGACAATCACAACTGTTAGAAATTGACAATGTAATTATTGGAACTCGTACATTGGTTGATGGTAAGACCATTAAATATATTTAGTAGGCTTGAAATATGGGCTAATTCAAGTTCCTACATGAGGACCCTAACTATATGATAGCACTGAAAAACATCAATTGATGAATGGTTTCACACCCAACATGAATTTTAAGAGGGCTGTGGTGTTCTAGAGTTGTAGGCAGTATGTAGCTTGTGATGATAATCATCTAAAAGTTGGAAGCAGCAAGGCAGTCAGATTAGCTGCACAAAGCTTTTAAGTTTTAGCCAGATTTGGAGGGCACCCATGAGAGTTTATGTGAAGCCAAATATCGACTGTCTTACAAATTTGATAAACATGAAAAATTATTCTTGGAAGTAGATAAGTCAAGAACATGTATTTTACTTAGTCATGGTTATTTACCTTTCTAAATAACCAGACGAACATGCATGCAGAGTAAAGAAGGCATCCGATAGGCATAGCAGTGATATGTAGAAGGTTAAAAAAAAGAAAAGGTTAGATAGGAGGGGAAAGAGAAGAAAGCAAAAAAACACTATATTTGAAAGAACCTTAAATCCATGTTACTGAGATAATAAAACTGGTATTTGTAGTCCTCGGCTGTGTGATACCAACTCAGTTAATAGTATGTGTTTAGATGGAATTTGTTCAAGAATGGTTAGTGGAAACACAGGTGTGGTACACTGGTATTCATTAGATCATTTTAATTAATACCTTTACTATAAAAGCTCTCTAAGGTCTTACTTTTCTCCCAGTAGTTTGTTCTTACTCATCAATTTCTGTTCTCTGTTGTGCTGTTATGCACTACATAGCCAGCCACGTCTGAGCTTTTGAGCTACTGTAGGCTTCTTCTGTTCTTGTTGATATTGCTTTATTGTTTTGATTACTACTAATGCTTTTGAATCACTTAAATTACTTGTTTTGTTTTTAAATTTGTAATAATGTACTTCAAGTGAATACTGGCTACAACAAAAAACAAGCTGCCACTTTCCTCACTTAAATATATCATACATGCCAGTGAAATAAAGACCTGGAATAATTATGCTTAACATGGGGGCTGCCATCTTCATGAGTAGATGAAGACTCTTCTCTCTGCTGTAGCTCTCAACCAGTCAGGGATAAATAACAGAATCAGGGACAAATTCAGAAATGATCAGGGACAATCAAGGGCACTTTTAAAATATTAATACTATTAGCTTGAGACATTGACAAAATAATAGTATGTGAATTAATATACATTTTCTGAATTAAAATAAGTTTACAACTGTAATGATTATTATTATTATTTATTAAATATAGTTTATCACCTTTTTTCCAAAAGTCACCCATTTTGAGAATGATTAATAGGGGCAGATCTAAAATCTGAAACAAAATCAGAAATGTCCCTGAAAATCAGGTACCATTGAGAGGTATGCTCTGTTATTTTTAAATTTGTTGATAATATCTATGATTTTTTTCAGATTTTTGAGGACAAATCAGAATCTGAGTGATCACCCTTGAGCAGAACCCATTTAGAAACTGATTACTTAATTAAGAGTACTATAATATATAGCAGGCATGACAGTAACGTTATTACATTGCATATCCCCAGTCAGAATATTAGTTGAGGGGGGCTAAGAGGTATTTATTGAGTTCTTTAATATTTTCTGGGAAGGCTTTTGTCTACAAGGTGAGGGTGAAAGGAATTTCTGACTATATATCCAATAGAGCAAAGAGGTATGTAGTAATTGTGAATGGCAACCTATATGCACCTGTGTGTGTGTGTGTGTGTGTGTGTGTGTGTGTGTGTGTGTGTGTGTGTGTGTGTGTGTGTGTGTGTGTGTGTGCACATAATTAAAGACTGGACATACAGTCAATCAAACTTGATCACTAAGCACAGTAAATTCCATTCTGCACAATTATTTATTGTACCTTGTTTTATACAGGTCAGTGGATATACATTATTGTGTTCATTGTCAACCAATCATAGTAGCGTCCACTATAAAATGTGAAGCATAATGCATATATTTTTTCACTAGCAAATGATAATAAAAGGTATACACTGTACTCTCCTGTTTACTTTTAGTTTTATTGGTATGTTAGCCAAACAATCCAATGAGGTATGACTGCTCCTTTTACAAAGGAATGAAAAGGTACATATAATTAAGTAATCTGCCCTCCTGAGCTGCATATTATCCAAAGTGGACACTGACAGAATCAAGTCTAGTACTACAGGATGAAACCCATTAACAATGCCTAATCTGCACCATCTCTGCTGTAATGACAACGACAGAATGGATTTCTTGAAGTCTTGCATTGTTTTTGTGGCTAATTATGCTGAAAGCAAAATATTTTGTTGGTTGTTAATCCCTTTTTTAGTGAGACTTACCGTACGTCCATCTGTCCACTGATCTCTCCAGCCATCCTTTTATCTATACATCTATCTATCCAACCATTCAGCCATCTGCTTTCTAAATGAAAAATGAGGCATATCAGCTAACCACATATTTCTGATCATGCAGAAGGCATTTCATTTTTGCACTAGTAAATACATTTTGGATCACAGATATCCTGATAAACAGGCCTTTTCCCCCTTTTTTCTCTTCATGATTTCATTCTCATTGTGCTGTCTCAGAAGTACAGAACCTTGATCATGCATTAGTTTTTCTGTAGAATAGCTTGCTATGTTTTACTTTTTACCTGTTATTTCTGATCAGTTGCTAGACAGTAACCAACTAATAAATCTCCTACTTTGTTACACAACCATGTAAGCTTCCTGTGATGAACCCAACTTCAAATGAAGTTAAGAAACTGTAGCAGGCTTGCTAGTTTAGTCAACTGTTGGTAATTATATATCCCACTTGGTATGCTTGGAGTTTTACTTCCCTAAATCCTGGAAAATCTTTTGAATATTAAAATGCAACAGCACTGTTTTCAAACATTTACAATCAATCACAAAAAATAATTAGTTCTATGTAATAAAAGGTTGCTTTCCAACTGTTTTGTACTCAGTCTAGTTTGGAACAGAAACTTAAGAAAACATGTCTAATGACAGGGACTTCAACATCCAAAATACACTGTTATTTTAAATACTTAACAATAGCATCGGTTGTTGTTGATAGGACAAGCAACGTGTCACTTCCTTTCTTGACTGTCTAAGGGATAAAACACTTCCTGCAGGAATAATGGTATGGTGTGAGGGTATGCTAACAGAACCCAAATGTCATTGTCCACTCAAAGACAAGATAGTGCCCCCACCTTTCCAGGCAAACTTGCAGGGAATAAAAACACACGTTATAATCACTACACAAAAACAAAATATAATTAATTTAATAGCTTTGGCAACAAAGCAAATCCCCTAGGTACAGAGTATGTGGTACAAGGGTGAGGGGGAAGGGACTTTGATTTTTCTCAGACCTACATATTTTAATTTTCTTTACACTGCTGATTTTATTACCCCAATGAAGCACAGGCTATGAGAATCAGAAATAATGTATACATATATCTATTTATGTATCTAGGTTGGTATTTATTATCCTTTGATAACCAAATTAATATTTACTGGGTAGAGCACTTGCAATCCTTTATATACAGGCATTCATATGTCATTACCTTGCTAGTGGTAATGCACGATTCCCCAAGGACCCTAGCCTAATGTGTGGATATTGCAGTGTTACCTGGGAATTTATTTGCTGCAGAGTGGTATCACTGGTGAGCCTTATCACCAGCAATGATGTCTCTCATGGTCGGTAGATAAGCCTAGAAGCTTCTACTTCAGCCAGTGAAGGCAGGCTGGCTTGAATAGTTTGAAGACATAAAAAAGCAGCTAGGCATATCTGCCCAAAGTGCTAGGATGGTTCTACCTCCCCAGCCATCCTGCATGCCCAGCTTCCATTCAAAGCCCTAGTTTCCCCCATGGTTACACTGAATGGTCCACTCTGCCAGCATATGCCCAACAACTGTCTCCCTTGGAAAAGGTGAACCTCGTCATTTTTCCCCATTCAAGCTCCAACAGGTGTCAATGAACTCAGGTC
>NC_056733.1:1291364259-1291409259 GCF_019279795.1 Protopterus annectens | reverse complement strand
CAGTTCCTGACCCCAGATGGATGATAAATATCACAAAATTTCAATTTACTGTGCCTTTGTACTTGCATATATTACTATTTCTGAATGTAGATCTGTCCAGGTAAGATACATTATTAATGATCATTTAACCAGGTGCAAACTTTAGATATGTGAACACTCTGCCAATCTGGCAAGTGCAGATTTTTGTATATATAGTACAATGCAAGTTACTGAATGGTGTGCGGTAGGAGCATAGCCATCTTTATCATCATCATCATCATCATCATCATCATTATTATTATTATTATTATTATTATTACTATTATTACTATTATTATTATTGCTATTATTGTTGCTGTTACAGAAAGGTATTTTAAGTACTTTAGCAG
This sequence comes from Protopterus annectens, assembly GCF_019279795.1. Classification (NCBI taxonomy): domain Eukaryota; kingdom Metazoa; phylum Chordata; order Ceratodontiformes; family Protopteridae; genus Protopterus; species Protopterus annectens. Next base: position 1,291,408,891 of record NC_056733.1, on the reverse strand, counting down.
CTTTAAAAGCTGTAATACATTTGCACAGCTACTGAAATAAGCAAAAAAGTAACAGAGTGAAGTCTCTATCAACTTTTAAAGCTTTTGGCTGATTAAATTTACACTTTGCTTCTGGCCATCGTCTGTTGCAGTGCTAAGTGATTTATAGCTGTAAAAACTTGACACTCATAGATATTTTTCCTTCTGTTACTAATATGCTAAGGGTTTCCTAGCTGAAAAGATAATGCTCTTAAATGAAAGCTTAATAACTGTATGCCCAGAGGCAATTGATGGTCCAGTGGCAGTGATACCAATACAGTATGTTAGAGGTCTTAGGTTTGTGTCCCAAATGACAGTTAATATTATTGTCTCATTTTCTTGAGTCTAGCAGTACTCTGAAGCAATAAAAGCCCCATGATTACCAAAGAATTATGATCTCGTTTCTCCAAACCTAGCTACTTGTTATTTATTGTCAACATGTATGTCAAGGAAGTCATCTCTTAAGCTTTGCTTCCTTCTTAAGGTGAATGCGTTTACATCTATGTCTCAGACACAAAACAAGCTGATTAGGATCAGAAAACCAATCATAATCTTTTATATTATTATTATTATTTCTTGGGAATTTTAAATAATTTTGCCATTATCCTAAATCAAAAACATTAATTTTCTTTTACGTGTCATCTGGCTAATAGTATAACTACACAAATAATTTCTGAATGGAAATTATCTTCTTATTTTATAGTGATGAATTGGAAGTTGTTTTACACTGGTCTGCTTATCTTAACTCTGACCACTTGTCACAGCACAACTTTGCTAATGTCTTTCCCCCCTTTCTGTTTTTAAACATATTTTTGCATGAGCCCTTGGATTACCACTCTGATATATTTCTACAATTTATCAACATAATAACTATGGTAGCTCCTACTTCTTAGACTTTATTTGTTGCTTTCACTTCTGCACACACCTTCACCTTTTCTGTGCTGTGTTACTAATTTCTTGCATGAGGGAGAATTTTCTCTTATATTCCACTACTTCCTTTTGTAATCATGTTGTATCTTAATGAACTGTAATTAGCATGGCTTTGCAACATTATTAGTTATATGTTACTGTGCTTTAATATATTTTTTCAGATAATTTCCAATATTTATATTAGTGTAAGATAAATGCTACTTTCTCCAGTTCCTTTCCTGCTCCTAATAATAAAGACTGCTCTGCTTATTCTGTTATGCATTCATTTACTTGTATCTGATGATGCCTGGAACAAAATTTACCTGATCATTAATGAAAGAGGTTTAAAAAAAAAAAAAAGAATGATCCTGCAGTCTGCAACTCCACTAAATATTTTTGAAATACTAAAGACTATAAATCTTTCAGAGAGAAGCTTACAGAAATAAAAAGGAAATGGAAGAAAATAAGTTTACCTCTAGTATCAATAATGGATAACTTGTCACCAGTCTGATTTGTTAATACTTTTATAATACTGTTAAAGGGGGCTCTGTATATGCACTGTATGTGTACCTTACATAGTTACATTACATTTTAATACTCTTTTTCAGAATTTTACCACTAAATGGCAAGATTTTGATTCTTTCCCAGAACCGTTAATGTTCCCAGTAAATATATTACCTTTCATAATAATGTTCACTGATAATAAGTGACATGGTCCTCTATTAAAAAGCATTATAATTATATTATAATAAATATTAAGATCTTACTAAGAGACTGAAGGGCACAGTAAGGGCGAGCAAAACATCCCGTGAACTAAAGATAGTATCTGATTTGAAGGATAAGTCTTGTTTCAGCTATGTAAGGAAGATAAGAAACTGTTTGCAACATTGTCCTGCACTTTTCTACAATGTGGCCCCTTACACCAACCCAAATGACAATGCAAATATACTGGCCAACAGGTTTACTGATGATGTCTCCCTCAAAATTCCCATCCCAACTCCAATGATCATAAAGTAATTCCCATCAATACCATTTTAAAAGAACCTATCTTTAAGATATTTTCAAAGACTAAAAATGCTTCCTTTATGGGTCCTGATAACATAGTAGGTTTTCTAATAAACACTGTCAAACATGCCCTTGCAGAGCCCCGCTTTAACCTGTTTAACTTGACCCCAACTGCAGGCTGTGTTCCTGAATTCTGGTGCACTGCTATGGTGATGACCCTATACAAGGGTGGACTCACCACTGACCCTGGATATTACAGGAAAATCAGCCTTATGAGTCTGATCTGCAAAGCAATGGAATCAATCAGTACTGACCTCATTAATTATGACTAAAAATCTCACTAGGCTCAGCAATAATTTGGCTTCATAAATAGTAGATTGTGCTTGCTAACTTTTAATATCTTTGAGAAGGTCACTCAAGCTGTCAATGTGGTCATGCAGTTTCTGCTGCTTATCTTGATCGGACAAAGGCATTCAATCTCATACCACAGAAAATAAATTTTAAGAAGCTATTGGCCTTAAACTTGATCCGTATGTGGAAAAATAGATAGCCATCTGGCATAAAAACAGAACACACATTGTCAGCTGCCTTCTTAGAGTGAGGATGACCAGTGGTGTTCCCTAGAAATTTGTACTTTGTCATCTTCTGTTCATCATTTATTTTCTCTGACCTTAAAACTGAAAATACGTACATCTGGTTGACCAAATTTGCTATTACAAACTGAATGAAATTGTCAAAATCCCTGAAGATATTTATAGCATCAAAGTGAGCTTACAATAGTAAATACCTGGTGCATGGGAAAAATGATTGAAATTAAACACCAATAAACAGCAATTCTATGTAGCCCACAGCAGCATTGATTACATCTATTATCAAATGAAACAGAAGTTAAGAGATTTGGTCACCTGAGCAGATAGTTCCCTCTCATTTGATCACCATGTGACTATTGTAGCTGGAAAATCCTTCTATATTTTGCAACTAATTGCCAAAGACAACTCAATTAAAAACAAAGAAGCGGTTGTTCCCCTATATTTTGTCATGGTCAGATGTCTTATAGAATAGAACTCACACTTTGGTATGTATCTTAATAGACGTGTTAATAAACTAGACAAGCCACAGACATTTCTAAACAAAATGATCTCTAGGCTCATTAACCAGCATTTCCCTCTGCTCTGGAATAGACATATTCTACAAGTTGAGTAATGTGATCTTGTCTTGCTTCAGAACATAACATGGACTACCAGATGGTTGCCCCTAAATTGACTATAAGACTAATAGGCCTTGTTCTTCTTGAAAAAGAGGTAAATTCCTAGGGAGGTTATTTGTCAAGGTGTACATTGCCATTAGACAGATTATCCATGTATAGTTTATGATCCCTTGATCCAATGATACTGTTGTAATCCTGAGCTTCCCTTTACCGCATTAAGTATAAACTGTAAACAATTTGTATTCGGTTGAATTCAAGTCTATGAAGTTGAACTCCCAGGTTTCTCACTTAACTTTGCTGTAGGTACACACTCATGGTTAGTAACCACACTGTCACTGATCCCTCTTTTGGGAATATTTCTTCTCTCTTCGTATTTGTAAGACCATGGAGTTGGTATACTGTATATATGTCTGAGGGTAGGGTTAAAGCCTCCCTGCAAAAAAAAAAAATGCATACTATTTAATTTTTTAATTGTGTTGATTTCCCAACTAGTTTTGCTCAGTGAGTAGGTTCCTCACCAAATCAAAACTTGATAAGTCATAGTAAAAAATGAAGCAAGTAAAACCATTTAAAACATTATTCAAAACGACAACCCATTTTCGTTTAAGTAAATGCAGGTAGCTCATAGGGAGAAATATAAACACTGCACGGTCTTCAAAATAATGATAACCAAGCTGGCAGGAAACCTTTAGGCTTGGCAGTTTGCTAACAGCTAAAAGGTAATCACTAAAAACCTTAAACATTATAGTAAACATGTTAAAATCAAAATGGTAAGCAAGAATGGCATCTTAATAATACAGATGAAGCACAGGCACCTAACATATGCACTGTCTTACATGTGACTTAAAGTAGAAGTCAAATAATCAACCATATAGACTTAAAAACTCATGATCAAAAATTAGATGACAAAGGCCAAAACCTACCAAAAAAAAACAAAGACTGGCCACTAGCAACTAACTTTCACCTTTTCAGACTTTGCAGTTTCAACACACTGCTAATCGAACATGACTCATTAAGACCAGGGAATGTGCACGCATTAAGTTTAATTTGCCAACTTAGTTCCAATTCCTGCAATAATAATGGCATAGGTGCCCCCCTTTTGTCAGTGGTCACCTGGTCTATTGCTAAAAATTTAAAACTATGGTTTGTATGTTTTGATAAATGTTTAGCAAGTGCGTTATCCAGTTTGTTTCTACTCATCGCGTACTGGTGCTCATAAATGCGTTCACGAAGCCTGCATTCAGTCTTACCAACATAGAATGCAGGACATCCTTGGCACAACGCTAAGTAGACAACCATTTTAGAGTTGCAATTAAACCTAAGTTTTAACTTGTATTGAAGGTTCTGTACAGTAACTCTATTCGTCTCCAAAATGTATTTGCAAAAATTACAATTCTGGCATTTATACGTGCCTACAATTCTGGTGAAATTATGCACTGATTGCTCTAAAAAGGATTTCAAATTCTTACCCCTCCTAAAAATAACAGTAGGATGTTCTCCAACCTTTGCACAAATAGAAGGGTTACTTTTGAACAATGCCCAATTTTTCTTAATGCTCTCAATGCATTGGTAACTAAATGGGCTAAAAGTTAAAATTAGTATCATGCCCAAATGTTCGGTCTTAGTCTGGTTATTCTCCAAGCAAGCCTGTGTAAATGCCTGCCTGTTGATCGTATCCTGAAATAAATGACCCTCCTTGAAGGTCAGTAGAGGCTTATAGGTACCATTAAGTCTTTTGTCCGTAACTTCATTAATCAATTCTTGCAATAATTTAATAGGGTAACCCCTATGTATGAATATGTTCCTCAAAAATGCACATTCTATATGGAAGTCATCATCTTGAGTCACTATACGGGCCACCCTGACCAGTTGTCCCTTTATTACTGATTGCTTCTGGTTAGTCGGGTGGCAACTCAAAAAATGAAGAAACAAATTTGAATATGTAGTTTTCGTATGTATATTATATGTAATTTTTGCAAATACATTTTGGAGATGAATAGAGTTACTGTACAGAACCTTCAATACAAGTTAAAACTTAGGTTTAATTGCAACTCTAAAATGGTTGTCTACTTAGTGTTGTGCCAAGGATGTCCTGCGTTCTATGTTGGTAAGACTGAACGCAGGCTCCGTGAATGCATTTATGAGCACCAGTACGCAATGAGTAGAAACAAACTGGATAAAGCACTTGCTAAACATTTATCAAAACATACGAACCATAGTTTTAAATTTTTAGCAATAGACCAGGTGACAACTGACAAAAGGGGGGCACCTATGCCATTATTATTGGAGGAATTGGAACTAAGTTGGCAAATTAAACTTAATGCGTGCACATTCCCTGGTCTTAATGAGTCATGTTCGATTAGCAGTGCATTGAAACTGCAAAGTTTGAAAAGGTGAAAGTTAGTTGCTAGTGGCCAGTCTTTCTGTTTTTTTTTGGTAGGTTTGGCCTTTGTCATCTAATTTTTGATCATGAGTTTTTAAGTCTAGATTTTTGATTATTTGACTTCTACTTTGTCACATGTAAGATAGTGCATATGTTAGGTGCCTGTGCTTCATCTGTATTTTGTATTATTAAGATGCCATTCTTGCTTACCATTTTGTTTTTAACATGTTTACTATAATGTTTAAGGTTTTTAGTGATTACCTTTTAGCTGTTAGCAAACTGCCAAGCCTAAAGGTTTCCTGCCAGCCTGGTTATCATTATTTTGAAGAGTGTACAATGTTTATATTTCTCCCTATGAGCTACCCGCGTTTACTTAAACGAAAATGGGTTGTCGTTTTGAATAATGCTTTAAATGGTTTTACTTGCTTCATTAATTAATTATTGTACTTGATTGGTTTAGCGTAATTGCTTGTACTTATTTCAAGTGACTATTTGTTGAGTTTTTTGTCTGAAGAAGTCTGTACAATGTACAGACGAAAAGCGCTTAATTAAATTATTTCTTTTTACCGGTGGATTCCAGTGCCTGATTTCACTTGCCATAGCAACCTACTATTGGATTTGTTTAGTATGTTTGTTGTTTCATCTTTATTCATTATAAGTCATAGTAAAAACATAATCCTGCATTTAAAAACCTCAGTTATTTGAAACTGTTACTGCCATTGTTTTAGGTTGTGGCTCAAAAAGGTCCACGGAACAGCCAACCATTCTAATTATAAAAAAGAAATAAAAATAAAATGTGAGTTTATTTTCTAACAATAGTTATAATCATGCAATTTTTCTGTATTTGAATGGTCTTTGGTACTCATTGTGGTATTTCTGGGTAGGTTTTAATTCATTAGTTTGTGTTAATGTTGTGTTAATGTTACAATCTCTTTCACATAAATGCTATCTGTAGCTGTGCACCACGTTATCATTTCCATTGTGTTTTACCTTTTTAACTGTGGACCAGGCCAAGGATTTAGGCCAGAATGCTCAGGCTCCACATATGAATAAAATAGTTTATTATTTTATTTTTTTTATTTTTATTTATTTATTGACATTTGCTTTCCAAGACCATTTACAGCAGAGGCCCAGGGAGAAAAGTTCCAAAGCATTACAAAACATTTTAAGAACAATCTTTTTATAGTCTTTAAAAATAATACAAAAAACAAATACAGTTTAATTATACCAAATTGGACATAATATGAAAACATTAGTTAAGAATAGATACGAGTTATATGACAATGATTTAATAGTAAGAGAAATTTTAGCTAGTTTATACAGAAATTAAAGGCAATTTAATATAATACAAACAGGAATTGCAATACAAAGTGAGAGAAAAGCAGCCTTATGGTAGTGGAGAAGAAACTGACAGAAGTAAGAAAGAGAGTGATGAAGTGAGAGTAAGGAGATATAAGGTATGAATGGCTATTTGTCCACATTTAGGGATAAAGTTTATCCTTGTGTTGAGCAGGAACAGAGCCATCTTTTGGCTAGGAAGTCTATCAGAGTGGTTTTGAAGGATGGGAGGGAGGGTATAGACCTGATGGATAGAGATAAAGAATTCCAGGCCTTAGCAGCATGGTACAAGTACACACAATACCTCAGCAGATTTGATCTGTTTGTGGACAGACAGGAGTTTTTCGTTACTGGGTTGTAATAACTAGGAACATAGTTGTGTAGAATGTTATTTAGTGCTGGACAAGCAAATAAATTCTGGATAATTTTATAAGCAGTGAGAAGCTGTGCATATGTTAGTTGATAGGGTACTTCTAACCAATTTAGGCTTCTTAGTGCTATACAGTGGTGGGTAGTGAAAGGGGTATTTGCTGCAAATTTAGTTAAATGTTATCTACCTGCTCTGTGTGTGTGTGTGTGTGTGTGTGTGTGTGTGTGTGTGTGTGTGTGTGTGTGTGTGTGTGTGTGTGTGTGTGTGTGTGTGTGTGTGTGTGTGTGCGTGTGTGTGTGTGTGTGTGTGTGTGTGTATGTGTTTGGAAGATTTTGTTTTTTCTACATAGATAACATAGTGTCTGCATGAGATCTCAAACCCATTTCAATGATATACTTTTCAGTCAGTCAGAAGTACTTAATCTTCCTGAGGTTATGTGATCTACAGAGTAGGTAATATATGGTAATTGGTGTACACTAAATTAACAACCTCTGAGGCCTTTCTAAGCCTAGCCATGCAAACCAAATGTATCCCATGAGTAACTGTGCCTTAAAGATCATTTTAAGGAGTGTCTGTTAGTTAGGGTATAATTTAATGACTACCTGTGTCCATCAGAGTTATAGGTATCAAATCAAGGGAGAGTTTCCATTTCCTATCCACTGGTTCAGTTTACGCTTGGATAGTGTTAGGGAAGGGCTCTGCTTCATATGAATGGGAAGCCTATTCCAAAGAATGGAGATTCTGTGAGATACATACATGTCCCTCCAACATGTCTTATTTAAGTCACAAGCAAAGTTTTAATTCTTAAATCTAGTAGTTCTGGTTATGTTCATTTTTTTGGATATGCAAAATGTCCATTACTGCGGGATCAAAGGTAATCTTGTATGCCAGGCATAAAACACCTTTCTGCAATTTGTAAAAAATATAGAATTAGGGCTTTGAGGGGATCTGCATAGGACATTGGACACTGTGCTTATGTCCTGTATTCTTTTTCTGAGGAACCTCTGTGGGCATTCCAGTTGTTGCATGTGCCTTGTCAGTTACATATCAAAGGGGGCATTATACTCAATGATGGGTCTGATGAGGACTGCGCAAGGGCATTTGGGAAGGGGGCAAAACCCACTATATAAAGGATAAGGGCTTGTCTCCCAAGGCACACCAATTAATGAAAACATTTTGTGAGCCAACACAATGTAAATCCTTCCATACATGGACTGAGCCATTAGCATGAAACTGAAATACAAAATAAACTGCAAAATGGTGTTCACATGAAGGCTTATCCTTTATGTAAAACAGCTATAAGTTTTATAAAATGAAAACACCCAAATTCATTCTAACCTCTTGACCAACTCTTACTAACAGCATAGATCAATATAGCACACTTAATCAAGTCATAGCTAAGCAACAGCCATTTCACAGACATTAGAAACTAACTAGACAAAAAAATTAAACAGCCCCTGCCTCACCTGCAAAGGATTTTGCCACTTGAACTCCCTTACTGAATACCGAAGTCTCAAATCACACAAAATTGGATGAGATTAGACATTTTCTTTGAAATGGGCTGCCCCATAGCTGGACTTCAACTAAGCATCTAAATATTTCAAATCACCTAGCTAATCAACGTTTATGCAATATTAATTAAAAATTGTAAAGCATGTGTGCTGACTGGGTGAACCACAGCGCATGCCCATTGTAAATTTAGTATTACCCAAACAGAGAAGTCTATTCAGTACCTTCAAATACAATGGGATAGAAGCCAAAGTCAAAGGGCATGTCAGAAAACCTGCAGTGATAGTGGTAACAAGAAGCAAGACAGAGAGTTCTGCAGGATGACAGATATGCAGGATAATAAAATGACAACAGTCTAACCTGGTAAATCATTGATGCAACATGTACTTTATTTGCCTCTGCCTATAAAACATTATTATTGCCCATTGGCTAATAGCATTAGGCAGACACAGTAAGATAGACAATGCTGCACTGTCTGTTTCCAAGTTATGAAAGTAAACTTGCCATAACAGTAAATGTTTGAATAGATCGCTGATGCAGTAGCATACACTATATGGGATGTATCAGCCAGTTTCCAATGCTTTAGGGCACCTTCCATGTACCCCAGCCAGTGTACAGCTTAATGAGAGCAGTATAAAGTCAGTGGCTTAGGGGCATCAGAACATCAGGGCTTTCTTGCCTCAGAATGGGAAGACTAAAGACCTGCCAGACAAGAAATAAATGTTAAAAGTTCCACACCCTGACATAAAAACAGCAAAAATAGGGGGTGGCATGGAGGGATGGTATAAGGGATCATCTACTTCAGCAGGGATCTTTTCAAACATTTTTTATCTAGGTTGACTTACACAACTGTACTATATTAAGCACTGAATCACTGTTGCAGTAGCCTAAACTACGTAGAACAAATGCCACAGCTTAGCATGAAGGTTGAAGGGAGAAGGATCAGAGTCCAATTTCCCCTGGAGAACAGTACAAGCAAAGCCTAGACCAAGAGAAAGAATCTAGTTTGTAATGCTTGGTAAAGGTGTGCACAGATGACCGAGGTGCTACCTCAAAAAGCTACAGAAGAAATCAAAGCCATGGTAGAATAGACCCTGACTCTATTTGCAAGTGTCATATTACAAGGAGAGTAACAAAAAGGTATGGTAAAGACAACCATTTAGTAATTGTTAGACTGAACACAGGTCGTCCCTTCCTCTTAACCTTCATAGGAAATAAACAGTTGATCACAGATGCTGAAGGTTCTTATCCTGTCAATGTAGATCCAGAGTTGCCTGTAGACATCCAGAGTATGAGAAATTATTTCTTCCTTTTTTTGTATCCAGAAAGAAAACAGGGAGATGAATAGCCTGGATCAAAGTAAATTCTGAAACCACTTTAGGTATAGATGAAAGATTTTTTTCCCAAAGTTACCCTATTTTTGAAAAAAATTGAGATATGGCTGACTCACCATAAAAGTTTGTAACTGAGATGTTCTTCTTACATAACTGAGCAACAAGTTAAGAACCTAAACTCTTCCTCATGAGCATTGTGATGACCGTGCCCTGGCCCAGCAATCAAGGAGCCTCAATCCTCATCACTAACACCAGGGAGATCATCTCACAGAAGAGAGGAAAGGATAACTAATACACACAGTAAAGTACAATTTCCCTTAAGTGCACAAAGAGATCACAGTCAGTCTGGGGCTGGTTGCCCCCTTGCTCAACAGGTCCCCAATAAGACTCCCCACTGGCACAGCTACAGGGTCCAGGTCTCAGCCTTACTGGGCAAGCTAAAACCTCCAGTACCCTCTCTGTCCAACCAGTGCTTCGTATCCTTGCCAAGTAGCTGACACACCACACACACACTTTGAGATAAGTATTTATACAACTTCACAGAGACTCCTGGGAAAGGCTGACACAGATTCTTCAACTGTGACCCTTTACCCAGATTATACGGTAGTAATTACTGCCACCACTCAGTTAATATCAGCTACAAAAAGGCCCTTAAAAGGGTGTCCAATTATTACTGTGCAATATTAATATCCAATGGTAGTATGACTAACTGTTAAGGCTTACTTTAGAGTGGCCTATTACAATAACCTCTATAAATATGCAATGTACTCTAGAGCTTATCTCTACACAAAGCAGTCACAGGTAGAAGGTTTTAAAAATATTTAATAATAAATAATTAAAACACAAGACAAAACTACTACACCACAGAGATATCCAAGAGTTCAGATATCACACAGAAACTTAAAATAATACAGTAGGACAGGTCTGATTTTAAAGAAAAATACCTAATTAATCTTTACTAGCTTTAACTATTCCTACAAGAAATCACAGTGCAAAAACTTACATGTGAGCATAAGGCAGAGAGTGCTGATAAGTCGGATGTCCAAAGTCAAAATGCTCCCAGTCTCTTCTGAGAAATAGTATTTAAACATTACTAACAAACATGTTTGCTGGGTCCCTCCGCAAATTACATCATTTTTGACACTTAGGTTTTCCCAGGCATACAAACTGCATTATTTAGCAATCTAACACCTGCACAGAAACTTACAACAATAGAAGACATTTCACATGTATATTCTAACAGAAACTAGAGCAATATAGCACCTTCCACATCTAAATTCTGGTTATAAAGTTTAGCCTTAAAACAATGGGCATGAAACCTTCATCCAGCCACAGTGCTGCTGAATTCTAACATGAAAGGGTCGCAACATGCTTCACTGGGCCAGTAGAGTGCAATGTTGTCACATATTTTGCAGTTCCACATTTCACAGTATTCTTTACACTCAAGAAACATGCCTGTATTTTATGTTTATTATCAAGAAAATATGCCTGTATTTTGCATTTACTTACAAATGCCAGAATTATATATCAAATTCTATTTGACTAGGCTGGCAGCCTTCGCCCATCTCTCCCCAATCGTCACATCTCCCCCCCCCCCCGGGAAACTCAAGCAAGTTTTTCAAGTGCCCCTTGAGAAACATCGCTTGAGAGTGTCAGGTCTATCTGGGTGTACCTCACCCCATTCCTTGTCTTGAGAGCCCATCTGCATTGGTATTGCTAATCCCACTGCAGTGCTACACTGACATATATGCTTGCAACCCCAGACTCCATCTTAGCAACTTGGCATTTTGATGACTGGCTCTGTTTAACCATGTTTGAGGGTTGTGATCTGTCAGCAAAGTGAATTTTCTTCCATACAGATAAGGCTGAAGTTTTTGTAGGGCCCACACTATGGCTAGACATTCCTTTTCTACCGCTGCATAGCATTCCTCCTTGGTTTGCACCTACAACTGAGCTAAACCACTGGGTGCTCTTCTGTCTCTGAAGAAATCTGGCTAAGTACAGCCCCCACCTCATAGATTGAAGCATCCAACTGCAGAACAAATTCTTTGCTATAGTCTGGACTGGCTAACACATGTGGTCCTCCCAAAGCTACCTTAAGCTTCTGAAATGCCTGCTCACATGCTGGGGTCAACACTACCTTATCTGGCCTATTTTTCATTGCCAGGTCTGTAAGGGGAGCAGCTATGGTACTATAATTGGGAACAAACTCTCTGTAGTACCCTGCTGTCTTTAAGAATGCCCTCACCTGCTTTTTGGTAACTGGTGCAGGCCATGCCTGGATGGCTTCTACTTTGGCAGGTTCTGGCCTTATCTTACCACTCTCCACTCTATGTCCTAGGTAGGAGACCTCTGCCATACCCACCTGACATTTCTCAGCTTAATGGTCAACCCTGCCCTCTGTAGTCTGCCTAGCACCTCCCTGACATGCTGAAGGTGCTCTTGCCAGGAATGGCTGTAGATAGCAATATCATCCATGTAAGCAAGGGCAAACCCTCCTGCTAAGATATCAGCCTCTGGAAAGTCGCTGGGGGCATTCTTCTTCCCAAAGGGCATCTTTGTGAACTCATACAAGCCCAAAAGAGTCACAAAGGCTGACTTCTCTCTAGCACTGGGAGTCAAGGCCACCTGCCAGTAACCCTTGGTAAGATCAATGGTTGTAAGGTACTTAGCCCCATCCAGCTGCTCTAGGGCCTCATCTGTCCTAGGCATGGGGTAAGCATCTGACTCTGTGTGACTACTTAATTTCCTGTAATCCACACAGAACATGTTGCTGCCATCCTTCTTTGGCACCAACACCACTGTTGAGGCCCAGGGACTGTTGGACTCTTGAATCACCCCTAGTTCCAACATCTCCTGTACCTCTTCCCTCAGAGTCTGTTTGACTCTCTCAGGCACCTTATAAGGGGCCTGCCTGATAGGCCTTTGGGGACCTGTATCCACCTGGTGCTGCACCAGGTAGGTGCTCCCTGGTTTCCCGGTGAACATACCCCCAAACCCCTACAACACTGCTTGGATTTCTCAAACCTGGGTAAGAGATAGCTGCTGGGAGATTGCTACCCCTTCCACTGACGTGTCAGCCTGAGCCTCACTGAGGAGATCAGTCCCCAAATCTCCCTCAGACTCCTCCTGCAATCCACTGCAAATGCTCAGCACAAGGGCCTCCCTATCATGGTAAGGTTTCATCATGTTAATATGGTACAATTTGTGCCTCTGCCATCTGCCTAGCACTTCCACCATGTAGTTAACATCACATACCTTTCTTACCACCTTGTATGGTCCCTCCCAACTTGTGTCTGATAGGAATGAGAACCATCACCTACTGCCCTACAGCATACTCTCTAGCTTGAGCATTCCTGTCATACTACACCCTTTTCTGTTGCTGGGCTTCTGCCAGGTTCTCCTGGGCCAGGCCCATGAGTTCCCTGAGCCTTGTCCTGAGGTTCAGGACATATGCCACAACAGACTACTTGTAAGACTCACACTCACATTCCCACTCATCTTAAATTAAATCTAGAGGTCCCCTCACCCTATGCCTGTACAGCAACTCAAAGGGTGAAAAACCTGTGGATTCCTGGGGAACCTCTCTGTAAGTAAACAACAGATGGGGCTAATATTTGTCCCACTCCCTCTTAAACTGATCTGCAAATGCCTGTAGCATGGACTTGATTGTAGAGTTTAACCTCTCAACAAGACCATCAGTCTGTGGATGGTAGGGGGTGGTCTTCATGTGCTTCACCCCACAGGACTTCCACAGTCAAGCCAGCAGATCTGGCATAAAATTGGCACCTCTGTCAGACAGTATTTCCTTTGGGAAACCTAACCTGCTGAAAATCTCTGGCAAAGCATTTGCCACCTTCCCGGCCTCAATGGAGGACAAAGCCACTGCCTCAGGGTATCGAGTAGCGTAATCTACAATCACTAGGATATACTTTTTCCCTGTGGAACTTGGGATACTCAGAAGACCCACAATATCCATAGCTATCCTCTGAAATGGCTCCTCAATCACAGGCAAAGGCATCAAAGGAGCTCTCACCTTGCCTACTGCCTTGCCTACCTTTTGGCACTGCTCACAGGTCCTGCAGCACCCTGTTACATCTCTGGAAATTCCAGACCAATAGAAGTTTTGCACAATATGCCTCTTTGTACATTTTATGCCCATATGACCTGCGAAGGGAATATCATGGGCTATGGCTAGAAGTGCAGATGGTAAGCTCTAGGCACTACCAACTGCTGTAGTCTCTCACCTTCTAGCCCTCCCTCAGAGGTCCACTCTCCGTACAGTAACCCTTTGTTCCGGTATACAGATTCCTCCTTCCCTTGAGAATCAGTTGCCTCCCTAGCTATCTGCCTCAGGCCTTGCAATGTAGGGTCTGAGAGTTGAGCCTGTCTCAAGTCTCTCCTTGTGACCCTTCCCAGCTCCCCTTCCACAGGAAGTCTGGCATTCTCTGACAGCAGTGCCTCACTGTCGGCCTGGGTACTACTACTCATCTCTACCTTTGCAGTTACCCTGTCCAAGGGAACATCAGTACCCACAAGCAGCTGTGGCTCACATTCAGTCTCACTGCTACAGTGTAGCTCACTCCCTGAAGTAATCACCTCAGCAGTCCTGGCTGCAAGTATGCAGTCTGTCTGGGACTCCACAGGCTACCAGATCCACATGCTTGTCTCCTAGCCTCATTGCATGTAACTGCACAAGTACATAGTACTGCCTCATCCAAATCTTTCCCTCACAGGCCATCTGCAGGATACTAGTTCCATAACCCTGTTGTTTCAAGACAACCCACTGTTGGAATTTTGTCTTTCCCACTTACTGGCTCCCTCACCTTTGGTTCCCCACCTTGCCTCCATTGACACCTGTATGCCACATGGCCCCACTAGTTGTATTCAAAATATTTCACCCTAACTCCTGGACGTGTACCTGGACTAGTGGCCTCCCCTGCTACTGGTGGATTCTGTTGGGGCAGTCTGTGCTGCCCACCATGGGTTCCTTTAGTCCCATGAGCAGTACTGGGGGTCCCTTTCCTGTGCAGGGCTGCCTTGCTTGCTAGGTATAGGTCTCCCTTCTTCCCCAACTCCTTTGAAGTAGCACACTGTTTATCAGCTAACCAGATCCTCATGTCCTCAGGCAAAGTGCTAATGGCTTGGTTCCTTACCAAAAGGTCTGCCAGCCCTTCAAAAGTGGTGACCTGACATCTACTCACCCAGCTATGAAAATAAGTGCTCAGTTCAACAACATATTCACATACATTTTCATCTGCTTTGCGTCTATGCTCACAAAACTTTTTCCTATACATTTCAGATGTTAGCTTAAAACATTCTAATAAATGTCTTTTTACAGCAGTATAATCAAAACAGTCAGTGTCATGCATTTTTGCTATAGAAGTTACAGATTTACCATGGAGTAAGGGGGTCTGGAACCGTACCCAGAGCCTTTAGTCAACTTCATACTGTTTACATACCCGCTCAAAAATATATGAATGAAGTTATCAAAATTATCCCCCTCTTTAAACTGTAGAAGAAGTTTACTGACCTGTTGTGCTTCTGGGGTCCAGTTACTCCCTTCTCCATTACCTCCATGACTCTGGTGAAGAGTCAGCATTTCTTTCTCATGCTTCCTCTGCCATTCATTTTCCTCAGCTTGTAGACTCCTCATTTTCTCGGCTGATTCTAGTTCCATACACCTGGCCTCCAACTCAAGTCTCTTTAGCTCCAGCTGGATTTTTAAGTCCACTGCAGAAAGGTTGAGCTGTCCATTCTCCGAGGATATTGTATCTTCACTGTCAATCTGATTGTTCTCCAGGGTGCTGTTTTCTGATGCAGCTTTAACCAAGGCTGCAATCTGGTCTACTTTAATCAGGTTTCCATGCACCAGTCCCCTAGCCTGGCACATCTCTGCCAGCTGGCTCCTTGTCAGCTTTCCATACTCTTCTGCTGACATGCTGCCTTCTCACCCTGACTAACACTAAGCTAACAAAAGAAATAAAACAATTGGTGATCTGAACTCTGAGTATACACTCTGTGGCTGTTTCAGAGTACAAAACACTCCTAGAGACCACTGTACATAAGCCACAGGAATTCGCTCCACCCACACCACTACAAGCCAATTAGTATGTGAAGTAGACCCCAACACTGTCAAACACTTGTGATGACCGTGCCCTTGCCCAGCAATCAAGGATCCTCAATCCTCACCACTAACACCAGGGAGGTCATCTCCTGTAAGAGAAAAGGATAACTAATACACACAGTAAAGTACAATTTTCCTTAAGTGCACACAGAGATCACAGTCCGTCTGGGGCTGGTTGCTCCCTTGCTCACCAGGTCCCCAATAAGTATCCCCACTGGCACAGCTATAGGGTCCAGGTCTCAGCCTTACTGGGCAAGCTAAAACCTCTAGTACCCTCTCTGTCCAACCAGTGCTTCATGTCCCTGCCAGGTAGCTGACACACCACACACACACATACACACACACACACACACACACACACACACACACACACACACACACACACACACACACACACACTTTGAGATAAGTATTTATACAACGTCACAGACACTCCTAGGAAAGGCTGATACAGATTCTCCATCTGTGACCCTTTACCCAGCCTATACAGTTGTAATTACTGCCACCACCCAGTTAATAATATCAGCTACTAAAAGACCCTTAAAAGGGTGTCCAATTATTACTGTGCAATATTAATATCCAATGGTAGTATGACTAACAGTCAAGGCTTACTTTAGAGTGGCCTATTACAATAACCTCTATAAATATGCAATGTACTCTAGAGTTATCTCTACACAAAGCAGCCACAGGTAGAAGGTTTCAAAAATATTTAATAATAAATACTTAAACACAAGACAAAACTACTACACCACAGAGATATCTAAGAGTTCAGAGATCACACATGAACTTAAAATAATACAGTCCGACAAGTCTGACTTTAAAGAAAAATACCTACTTAATCTTTACTAGCTTCAGCTATTCCTACAAGAAATCACAGTGCTAAAACTTACATGTGAACATAAGACAGAGTGCTGATAAGTTGGATGTTCAAAGTCAAAATGCTCCCAGTCTCTTCTGAGAAATAGTATTTAAACATTACTAACAAACATGTTTGCTAGGTCCCTCCCCAAATTCCGTCATTTTTGACACTTAGGTTTTCCCAGGCAAACAAACTGCATTATTTAGCAATCTAACACCTGCACAGAAACTTACAACAATAGAAGACATTTCACATGTATATTCTAACAGAAACTAGAGCAATAAAGCACCTTCCACATCTAAATTCTGGTCATAAATTTAGCCTTAAAACACTGGGCATGAAACCTTCATCCAGCTGCAGTGGAGCCGAATTCTAACATGAAAGGGTCACAACATGCTTCACCAGTAGAGTGCAATGTTGTCACATATTTTTCAGTTCTACATTTACACTCAAGAAACATGCCTGTATTTTACATTTATTATCAAGAAAACATGCCTGTATTTTACATTTATTTACAAATGCCAGAATTATAGATCAAATTCTATTTGACTAGGCTGGCAGCCTTCGCCCATCTCTCTCCAGTCGTCACAAGCATATTAAAAAAAAAACAGTGTAAGCTTTTTTCAGTACAATTTAAAATGCCAATCAAGAGCAATCTGCCATCTAGATGGACATGTAAGTAGAACCCCATTCAAAAAGTGTTTCACTTGAGATAGAGAGGAAAGTGGAGGAGGGAGATCTAAGGGAAGACACGCAGATATGGCCAAAAGTTGAATCTTTTATGTAGGATTTGGAGAAGTGTGGAAAGCCCTGAACTGTGTGTAACAAGCTTTTCATTAAAAATGAAAGACAAAAGATTTTATTTCAGTTCTGCTTAAATATTTAAGTTGCACTTATAGTGACTTATGTGGTGATGCTTCTTTGTACTTTTCTGATTTTTTTTCATGTTTTAGCAAAAATATTATCTGTTGGCATTTTTTAGTTTGATTTGGGACCTTAGTCGTAGCTTAATTTGTAGTTGTGGGAAGCTTGTGTTTCTGCATTATACTGCACATCTTTCTCGACAAGTAAAATTACTTGTAAAATCTAGCTGTATTTTGAACCCTGCTGGGAATTAATCTTCTAGTTTCATTCACAGTTGTAGCAGAACTGTGTACATTTGCCAAGTTTGATCCGTATTTAGTCATTTATTGCTGCATTTTTCCATAAACAATGTTACTAGTAAATTTCTACATAGTCTTGTGCCTTAAACTGTAATAGAATTTCAATAGTGAGAATACTGTTTTGTGCTGTAGTGCTTTTACAGTCTGAATATTTCAGTTTTGTTCCTACAGTTTTGTATTCTGCTTATCATTTACCTGCTTAAAGTTGCACTCCAGGACCTACTGCTCCTCGTTCTTTGTGTTTGCCGCATCCCCCACTGAGACATTAAGCTAAATTTTCTGAAAGAGCTCCAGTATTGGATTGACTTGATTGGATCCCTCTCTAACTAGCCTGTTTTTTCCTTGTAGTTTTCCTGAACACTCTCACACCCTTTTCCAGTTGTGCTATTATAAGGCTGTCTCTGATCTCCACCCTTGATGGTAATCTGATTTACGAAGCCCCTCCCTCCCATCTTTCATTGCTACTGACTGTTTATATGAGCTATTTTTATACTCTTCCCATCCATTGTTTTCTATAGATCAATGATACAGGACACAGCAAACTAGTATTGCTCTGGAGAAAACCTTATTGCCTCCTGCTCATATTCCCAGAGCTCAACAAAGCTTGGCATCCTAGCTAGCCTTTGTTCCAGAAGAGTTTTACTTGTATTTGGTGACATCCATGCAAAGAAAGATACTTATTATTAGTCAACCACACTTGCTTAAGTTATTTTGAGTGGCCACTACTGCTTTCTGCTTTTATTTGTGCATTTCAGTGTAATTTTGTAACAAAAATTGTTCTTCCTTTCACTGTTACCGCTGTAACACTGTCTCAAAAATGCCTTTAGTACAGGATTTCCAGCTAGTTCTTTAATTGGTTTGTGGTAGCATTACACTTGTGGGTCTTTTGTACTGTCTTTTACATTAGAAGGACTGAGTTTATTGATCTTGTGGCAGGAGGTGTGCACCTGGTCAGTCTGAGTTGGGAAACACACAAAAGGGATCATACTGTAGTGGTTTTATTGGCCAGATAGCTAATTAGTTAGTTTTCTGTTTTGCTATAAATTCGGAGCATTTGCCTGGAGGGTAGCAGTGCCCTGTAATTATTTTTTATTTATGTATTTTCAGTTTGATTACTGGGGAAGTCCACTGGGCCCAAAATTTACCATTTTCAGTGAAGGCCCGGGGTGAAAAGCTTCATAAAACATAATGCAGTAAAGAATACACAAGTATAAAAGGTACAGTATATAATACAGTTTACAGATATGTACATTCAATGCAAGCATGATCAACAAAGTTCACTGTGATCGATCTAAGGGTTGTACTGTACAGCTGTAGAGTAGCAAACACCTAGGAAACAAATTTTCCTTATAGAATGGTCCATAAAACCACACCCTGTAAAGCAGTAAATATAGAGCAAATACCATGTATGCTGACAAGCTTAGAGCAGCTAGTAAGCCTTTGAGTGGCAATACCTACAGATTTAGTTGAATTCAGTATTGTGTAAACATAAAAGTTAGAATTTAGTACTGTTTAGAATAATCTGCCTTAATAGCCTTCTAACTCCAATACACCACTCCCTTGTAGCTCACCAGTTAAAGGACTTGGCAGCATGGTTTTATAGTTTCCTAACTTCTCTGTAACTAGCTTTGCTGATATGGGCATTTTGAAACAATGTAGCAATTGTCTCATGTTTACTGACAACTACTTAATCCTTAAAGAAAGACATGTACTTACAAAATGATACTGGAGACTAAACTCTCTCATACTAGCACACATCAGGCTGTAGAAACCACGCACACAACACCCACATTACATAGCACACAATACACAGATATAGACTAATGTATGCCGAAGCACTTAAAAGCAATCTTTCTTAACAACAAAGATCACCTAGATCATCTGATGGCAAAGCTATGCCTCAGCAAGCCCAAAAGCACTCAGACAAAACACCACCTAACACCTCACATACAAATAAAAAAAAGATAAATACACGCTCCTGAAGGTAGTCTTGCCAAAAAAGAACCAAAATGGGAAACAATGCAGACATACCACCATAGACACGATAAAATCTGTAGTTTAATAAAACTCATAAAAAGACAAAACAAATTAAGAGAACATGGGATAAGCACTTTCAGTAAAATCTTCTTCAGATCCTTTATTAACTCCCATCAAGGCAAAACTTTTAAATAGTGTTCAACCAATCAGAGGTGGTTCCTCTTCCATGGCTAATGGAGACAGGTGCCTGTGGTGGTAGTCCTTCAAAATTACAAGTAGCAGAAATAAATTCTGCTTATTCCTGCTTCCTGTTTCTACTTTTTATATTTATGCTCCGTTCTTTCAAAATTGGTTTTAAAAGTACCATTCCATTAAGGCCCGGTGGTTTATCTGCTCTCAGTTCCATAATCCACTTGGTCTCTTCCACCTCTGGTCTGTCCCCTTGGGCTTTCGTCCACCTTCATTAACTCATTCACTCCAATGGAGCTCAGGAAGTTTGCACTGTAACTTCCAATGGGTGGATCCTAAGCCTTTTGACAGAATCAAATTATGTCCTCACATTTCAAACAAATGTTCATGTGTCTGAAATCATAGTGGTTACTAAAGAAGTATAAATGGCAAACTCTTCAGCACAAACTATTTTTATAGTGGTAATATTCTTTAGGTTCTAGGTCTTAATCCAAATTTTATTTGTCTCAGTAAACGCAGTAACTATTACATTTGTAATATTTTGTAAACAACTTACAATATCTCAGCAACCACTCAGGTTACACACATACTGTCAGCAGCATTTATTCATCTAGTTGCGAACTTTCATAGGAGGCTAAGGAGTTCTGTATTTGTTACTTGGTTGTTGAGATATTTAGAAAAATGTGAAAATGAATATCATAATAGCAGTTAATATCTATTTACCTGCACTAGACAGAGATCAAATATTAATACAGTTGAATCTGCCATTGTGTAAGCTTTAAGATGAAAATTTGTAAAACCTTGTACATAGCTTGGTTTTGGACTTAATGCTACAAATATAAACAAGGAATATTTGATGCCTAGAGGTGTCAGTAGGAGTTAACTGCAGATGCACTTGGAGGCATCTCTCAGATGTAATGAGTTAAAGCCATAAATTTAAAACTTTGATTTTCTTCAACACCTCACATAGAGACTCAATGAAGCCCCAAACACTAAGCTCCTAAGGCAAACAAACACACTTCTCAGGACTCTCATCATAGGGGACTCCACTTAAGGCATATTGATGCTCCTCTAAGCAGGATGAACAAAGGAGACAATAATGGTTAGCTGCTTATTTGGAGCAGGAATCTGCCAAATCATTGCAACACAGGTACCGAGATGATTCCATCATAGTCCATGTAGGTGTAAATGACCTGAGATGTATCTCCCTGGACTATATGAATGCAGACATTATGGAGTTCTCAAACTAAGTGTCTCAGGTTGTTATGAGCCTGGTATTGAGCAGCAAAGTACCATCAATGAAGATGATGCCACAATATGAAGAAAATATGATTGATTTTAACAATTGGCTGTCTTTCTGGTGTCACTCTTAAGTGTATCTAACATTTTTAAGCTTGCAGGGACATGGTTAACATACCATGTTTCTTTACCAAGGATGGTCTGCACCTCTACCCTTTAGGCTTTGGAATACTGAATAAAACTTTATCCATCCTCATAGTACCTCTTTTTAGGCAATGCAATAATGGCAAACCTACCATCATAGCAATATCAGCTCAACAGGACCTCAAGGTGTTATTGCTCAATTGTAGAGCTTAACTAAAAAACTGCATTCACTCCAAGCCCTCCTCACACTTGAGAATATAGATATCTGTGTAGTTACCAAGACATGATTTAAAGTGGCAAAGAGTACCCTGGCAGTGCAAAGTTTCAGTGCTTTTCACACTTTTAGACCAGTAGCTGCACAGACAAGGGCTAAAGGTGGTGGTGCCTCAATATACACCAGTAACAAGCATACCTCTAGGGTTGTCAGACAGGATGATGAGCTAAGAGTTCCTCCATGTGGAGATAACCATAAACTAAGTCTCATGCTATATCCTAGCCAATTATAAGTAACCCTTCATGTTCCTAGAAGCCTATAATGCATACTTGGGCATACTGCAGACACTTATCATCCAACCTAACACCCTACTAGTGGGAGACTTTAATTACCACTCTATAGACTGCGAATCCTACAGGGTCTCAAATCCACAAGCACAGAGATTCCTGGACTTCATAAATACAAACACTCTTGACCAAATACTAAATACACCCACTAGAGGCACCAACACATTGCATCATGCTCACAAATATAGGAGTACACTGAACCCCCATGTCTTGTCCTTTCTGGTCAAGTACAACCAGGTATAGCCTTTGATCAGCTGGTGCCCTATGCAAAAGTGCTCCACAGTGCCCCCCACACACACACACCACATGGTCCGCCCCATCCTGGCCTACACCATCCAGATTACTTTTTCCCTCATTTTTATCACAGTTCATCAAACTCTTCAAATTTTCCTGTATCCATTATACACATTTTAAAGAAACCATTTCTTTATTACAAAAAAAATAAACAAATAAATACTAGAAAGTACCCCTACTAGAGTGGCACCCTAGGCAGCTGCCTAGTTGGCCTATGGCTGAGGCTGGCTATGGGTATGACTATAAAGCTCTCTCCGTCAAAATCAAAATTAACTCTGGAATTCCAGTAAGACTAGTAAAAGCTAGAAACTATTCCAAGGCAAACTACCTTTTATTAAGTGATGGTTTGCCAAACTTCAATGCCCTTCCAAACCTCAAGAACAAAGCAGCCTTCACTAATTGCTCTCATAAACTCTGTACAGCCATGTCAATAGCTACATATAGGCTGCTGTATCTACCAGAAGTAAGCCCAGACCTAGCCCCAGAAACAAACTACCTTGATGACATTCCAAATTCAATAGAAAATTCAACAAAAGAGATAAAATTATGGCAAAAATCAGGAAGGGTAATTTCCATAAAGATAAAAAACTCTCTCATCAAACTAAATAGACAACTAAGAGGGCTAATTAGGTCAAGCAAAGCCAACTTTGAAGTTAAGATAACCTCCCAGGTGAAAAGTAGCCATAAGGCCTTCTTCAGCTATGTCAGAAAGGGTAGCACACAACAATGTGCTGAACTGGTGGTTATTGATGTCACATTCATTGAGCTTGGCAATATAGTAAACCTGTTAGTGGACAAATTAATTTAAAACTTTACCTCTGTCTCACCGACAACCATCCCCTGATAAATACCATCAAACATAACCCTCAAACTATAACTAGGGAACATGTATTGGCTGGGCTCACTAAAGCCAAAAATACAACTTAGTTGGCCCCAGTAACATCCCAGGATGCCTCCTGAACAGTCTAAAATGTGACTTATGAGAACCCTTGGAGTTAGCATTTAGCTATAGATTTAAAACAGGCCTTGTCCCACAAGACTGGAGGACTGCAATTGTTATCCCTCCCCTTCATGAGGGAGGACTTTCAACAGATCTTGGAAACTACAGACTCATAAGTATGACTAGTCTTATTTGTGAAGCCATGGAAACAGTCTTATAGAACTAGGCATAAACCACTTTCAAATATGCCAGAGAGCCAGCTGGCTCAAAGACAGGGCCCAAGAGGTTATGATCAGTGAGGCTATCTCTGCAAAGAGGCCAGTCACCAATAAACTCCATCAGGGTTCTGTGCTTTGCCTGCTTATCTTTGGCATCAATTTCTCAGAGGTCAAAGTCAGTGTCAAAGAAACTAAAATTCTGTTATCCAGGCAGGTAATTGAAGAATTTAAAAGATGGGGTGTAGTAAACAATCTCACCCTTGTGTTATTAAGTCCATTCTGTGAGGAAGCTTGTGATAATGCCCTTGGCCATTTTCAAAAGAAGGGAGAGCCACTGTTGCTTTGGACAAATGAGAGTCACCACAGTTATCCTTGGAGAGTACTTTCAAATCTTTAGACATATCACATATCTTAGTTATTAAAGGAAATGGTGGAAACGCATACAGGAACATAAATGGAAATGAAAAGGCATCTGTTTTCCAGGTCTGAGTACAAGGTGTCCTGGAACAGAATTTATTTAATTATCTGGTTAGGATGGACTAAATTAACTTGAGGAGTTCTCACCAGATGGATCAACTCTTGAAAGACCCCTGGGTTCAATTCATTTGTAGGGTTCTATCCTCATTCTGTTCAGCCCTGTCTAGCCTGTCTGCAATTATGTTCTGCTTTGATGGAAAGTAGGTAGGCTGAGGGAACAGAAATTGCTGAGAAACTATCTCCCCAAATACCACAGCTAGTCTGCACAGGAGATAGGACTTAGTTACCTCCATTTATTTATCTACCACATCATTGTGATTTTGTCTGTGATAACTAGCAGGGGACCTGGAATCCAAAGAAAGTTTAAGGATTTGAGAAAGTTCATTAGAATCATCATTGCTTTGAATTTTATATGCTTTAATTTGTCCTGATTTTTTCACACACCCCACCCTTTGACTCTCTTGGATACAGCTGTGCAAGCAATGTCAAATGCATCTGTGTTACCAGAGACATAGCTGGCTCAACTAGCACCCTATGCCAGTCCCTTAAACTAGTACCCCATCTCCCTGTCTACAGTAATTCAGCCAATCATGCCCCACCAAATCCACCCCATGCCTAAGTCCTCAATACAAAAAAGCATCTTCAGATTACTGAAGAAAGCCGATTGGCTTCCTAGAGTAGTTCAGCCAATCCATAGCCCCCAGGACTTCAAGTATAGAGCAATATATGATAGTCAAGTGCCTTTCTACACCGGCACTTCAGTACAGAAAAAAGTAACTGCTGTCTTCTTGATCACACCTTCTAACATTTTGTGCCTTTGTCCCACCCTTGCTACTCTACCTGTAGTTACACACTGAGTAGGGATTAAAAGCGAAAAACAAGGAAGACACGGGTAGAGAGGCCACCAGTCTCTCACGAGAGTATCCCTTTTTTCACAAACATCAGTACTGAAATATGAAATAAAAGGGAGTGATGGAGTTGGGTCCAATTGTGAACCATTGACATTTCCTAATGTAAAATTTGGCCAGAAGAGTCATGTGAACAGTTTAGACCATGAATCTTAAATTCTGAGATTCAACTGGCTTAAGCCTGAGTGTGGGAGGATAGTATTAGAAAATGGCCCTTGTAAAATTCCACTTAGTCCTGAAGAAGGAAAGCCATCATGAGGGATATATCTACTAGGCATCTTCAAGGCAGAATCCTGACAGATAGAATGAGAGAAGATTTCTCTATGTTCACTAGAAACCCTAAGGAAGAGTTTTTTTTAAATAAGCCAGTGATTCTTGATAACTTGTGAAAATTTTGCAAACATAAGCTAATTATTTAAATATGGAAAACTGTGAATGCTTTGGCATCTGAAATGTGATATTATGGTAGTATGGTAGTAAGGCACTTTATGAATACCCTTGGAGACTATAATTACCCAAAGTGTAAGACAGAAAAACGTAAAAATTGTCTGAAATCTTTAAGACTAGATGAAGATGACAAGATTTTAGAATAAAAACATATATGATAGATCTCCAGTTTCCTTCTTTCATTGGCACTAGAAAAATACTCTGTTTCTCTGTTCACTGTGAGACAGGGAGCTTTGAGCAGCCTATCTGTCCCTGGAGGAGTGGTTTCAGCCCAGAAATGAGTAGTTTATTGGCCATTTTGAGCTAATTTCTAGTTAGCTAGGGTATAACTATTCCCAGCTCCACAAAGTCTACTCTTTAATTTTTCCCTTGGAACTAGACAAACTTTAACTTAAGCACTCAAACCGTTCACTTTTCATCCCAGCACTTGCTCAAAACTCATAGCAAGCACTAATAAACCTTAGCACTAGACCCCCCCCCCCATACTGTAGAGAAGGACAAGACTCTCTATTCGACCTTACCAGCCAATCAGTAATACAGTTCACTGTACCTATTCAGGAATGTCCAAAGGCAATTTCAGGTGTACTCTCTAGTCCAACTGGTGAATCTAGGCATTTTGAGGCAATGTTACAATTGCCTCATGTACACAGACAACCCTTTCCTCCTTCCACCAAACACTAATACATGCGAGAGATGCAATTATACAGCCAAACTGGAGGCTAAGATCTCTCAACCCATGATTGGACCAGGCAGTCAAGAGGAAAAGGGAATTACTTGCATCACACCACCAATCTCACATAGACCTATGAAACCAGCACCAGCAAAAAACACACATAAATACACGAAAACATACTTGGAGGCTCTAAATAAAAATCTGCAATAGCAACAGAGACCTCCAAAACAGACATTAAGCAACCTTCACCCCCTAACACAAACCATGAAACACATACTTCACAAAACCAGTGTGCCACACAATCACAGCCCTTAAGGCAAAATAACATACCAAACACACTAGTAATAGGTGACTCTATAGTCAGGCACACTGACGTCCCACTCACTAGGCTGAACAAGGAGAAGGTTACTGTTAGCTGCCTGTCAGATACCAGGATACACCACATAACACAAGCACTCAGGTCACTCCAGAACAAGTACAAATATGACTCTGTCATTGTCCATGTTGGTGTGAATGACCTGAGCCGTACCTCCCTGGACTACATGAAAAGAGACATGGAGGAGCTTTCTGATCATGTGGCCCAGGCCGGTATGACCCTGACCCTGAGTAGCATCCTGCCCTCACCAAGAATAATACCATGGTATAGAGAAAAAAAATATCAATTTCAACAATTGGCTAAGCTTTTGGTGTCATTCAAAGGGGATCCAGTGTCTGTCAGCCTGGGATGACATGTTCGACAAGCCACGCTGCTTCGCTAGAGATGGCTTGCACCTGTCACCCTTAGGCTTTCAAATACTGGCCAAGGCTCTTACCACCCCCATAGTGCCTTTTTTTAGGTAAGGCTCAAAAGACAAACCCACCACCGTAAATAGCACAAGTAACAAAAACTGAGGGTAATGCTACTCAATGCCAGACGTCTAAACCTCAAAATGCATGCACTCGAGGCACTCCTCAGTATGGAGAAAATCGATATATGTGCAGTAACATAAACCTGGATTAAGGCTCCAGAGAGTGCCCCAACACTACCAGGCTACAACTCATACCATACATTTCGGCCACAAAACCCAGACCAAAATACAAAAGGTGGGGGAGTATACATATTCATCAAGGATACCCACACTGCCAGATTAGTGGCACAGCACGATGCTTCAGAGATCATCCACGTGCAACTAACAACGGGCAAAACTGCTATTCAAATTATAGCTTGCTATGGATCACCCACCATTTCCCAGGACCCCCACTCCCCATTCCTGGAAACACTGGGAAACATAAAGGTCCTACCAAACACCCTGATATTGGGTGATTTCAATTACCAAACATTTAACTGGGAGAACTACTCAAGTACAAACTCCCTTGCCCAATAGTTCCTAAAATTTATAAACTAAAATGCCCTGGATCAATTGGTCAACACCCCCACCAGAGATGACAACATATTGGACCTGGTCATCACCAACATGGGCAACTGGTGTTCCACACTAGAGGTCAACCCCTCTAGCTAAATGCCATAAACTAATCACTCTGAATATCCACATTCCACCACCACCCTCGGTCAAAA
The DNA here is from genome assembly GCF_019279795.1 of Protopterus annectens. NCBI lineage: Eukaryota > Metazoa > Chordata > Ceratodontiformes > Protopteridae > Protopterus > Protopterus annectens. The sequence goes on along the minus strand of NC_056733.1, from coordinate 1,291,381,047 downwards.
ACTTTACATTACTTAAGACTGAGGTGGGAAGTTTCAAAGCCCCCATGCTAAAGGATAATGCTGTCCAAGCTGCAAAATCCTTTACTAATGCACTCTATGGGCACCTACAAGAATGCATGGATCATGCTATCCCAAACAAAACCAAGAATCACTCCTCCAAGAAAAGGAAACCAGTCTGGTGGACCCCTGCCATAAACAAGCTATACAACAGAAGGAGGAAACTAGTACAGAAAAGAGTAAAATCCCAAGAAGGGAAGACATCCCTGATCAGTATCAACAAGAAACTACATTCCCTCATAAAATCATCCAAGGCTAGCTTCGAAAGAAAAATTGCCATGGACTCCAAAGATAACCACAAGGCTTTCTTTAGCTATGTCAAGAATCTAAGTGGGAATTCTCAGATCTGCTTGGAGTTAGTGCAGAATGGCACAAAATACACTGAACCGACCGATATAGCCAACATCCTGGCAGACAGGTTCAATGTAAACTTCACCCCCAAAAGGGCTCATAACTATACCAGAAGAATGTAGTGCCCCTGAAATCACAGACACTCAGGTTAAAACAGCCCTCTCCAAAGCCAAAAACACTGTTCCAGGCTGCGTCCTACAGAAGCTCAAAGATGAACTAACCCCTCACCTACCTAAACACACTGTTTAAACTCAGCCTCTCCACAGGCTATGTGCCCACAGAGTGGCGCACAGCAATGGTTATTCCACTCCACAAAGGTGGAGCCACAACGGACCCTGGGAATTATCGCCCTATAAGCCTTACTAGCCTGGTCTGCAAAGCTATGGAGTGCATCAACATGGATCTAATTAACAGAGACATTGGAAACCTCCAAACACTGGACCCTACCCAGTTCGGCATTGTTAAGGGCAGATCATGCCTCCTAAACCTGGTGGACTTCTTTGAGACAGTTACCAAGGCTATAGATGAGGGAAAGGTGGTCCACACAGCCTACCTAGACCTTGCAAAGGCCTTCAACACCATTCCACACTCGGGTATTATAGACAAGCTCACCAGCCTGAACATAAACCCCTACTTCACGAGATGGGTTGCAAACTGGCCCACATGGTAAGAGTTGCGGGAGCTAGGTCTGACTCTAAACCGGTTACAAGTGGTGATTTAGGGCTCAGTCCTAGAACCCCTCCTGTTTGACATATACTTCTCAGAGATATAGGCAAGCACAGGAGGACTATGGCTGACCAAGTTCACAGACGACTGCAAACTAGGGGCTATAATCGACTCTCCGGCTGACACAAACATCCTCCAAAAGGGTCTCACTGAGACAGATACCTGGTGTCAAAACTATGGCCTCAAGCTAAATGCCAAAAAGTGCATAGTCATCCCCTTTGGAAAAAACAGAGTACCCACAAACTACCACATAGGTGGTAGTCCCCTAAATACGGAAAACATAATAAGGGATCTGGGGACCCAAGTAGATAGTAACCTCTCCTTTGATAATCACATTGCCAAAGTGATTATAAAATCCTTCTATGTGGCCCACCTAATCACAAAAGGGTTTGCATCCAGATCGAAAGAGTTCATTGGGCCCCTCTATGCATCACTCATCAGACCCATCATAGAGTACAGTGCCCCATTTGGGATGTACCTTACAAGACACCTGCAACAACTTGGAAAGACCACAGAAGTACCTCACCAAGAGGATCACTGGCCTCAAGCAGATGCCCTATGCAGCTCGACTGAAGAAACTACAGCTGTACTCGGTTGCATACCGCCTACTCAGAGGTGATCTCTGCCTGACATACAAGGCCATGTCCAACCCAGAATTGATGGACATGCTCCACCTAAAGAAAACCATATCCCCTCGAGCCACATGCTCCAGGGATCTAAACCTCACCACAACAATAAATAGGACATGCTGGAGGGATAGATTTTTGTCCCAGAGACTTCCCATGCTCTGGAACAAGATTCCAATCTACATTAGGCAGAGCTCCTTGCTAACCATCTTCAAGAGAAACCTTGACGAGTGGATGGGAAACAGAAATTTTACCCCAGGGATCACTTCAATGGCTCTGCTGGACAGAGGCACAGAGAAGTAATCTGAGGGGGTGGCGAAAGCCAGCACATTCTGGCTAGGCTTATAAATGCCTTTGGGCAGATAGGCTGGTACCTACCTATGTACTTATAATAAAATCCTTTCTTTGTTTGAAATGAGGGGATGGGCTGTATTGCATCCTGATACAGCATGTGATCTAAGATACCAGGTAAATGGGAAGCTTAATTGGATGGACAAAGTGGAATCCTTTGAAAAAAAATAAAATAAAAAGAATCCCACTGCCAGTTACAGCCATGTTGTAGGATTATCAGTATCCACGTTTCTGACATTATCTGTTACCACAGTGGGAAATGAAAACCTTGACTTTAGGAAGCTGAAAAGGAGGGTCTATATTATTTCGCCGAAGTCCCTCTTCAGCAAACACACATTCAACAACCTGTATTCAAAGAAAATCGCTTCTGCGATTCACTGAATATGCCCAGGGCAAAGAAATATTTGTCCCACAGCACAACAGACCCAAATCTAGCTAAATGTAACCCACCCAAGTGGAAGGCTTCATCCCCCACACCCCCCCTAACTATATATACCAACTCTGAGATCACACTACAGTGGAGAAAAGGGTAAAGTCGTGCTGCGGGGCAGGTATTTCCTTGCCCTGGGAGTACTCAGTGAAAATCACAGAAGTGATTTTCACTGAATACAGGTCGATGAATGTCTGTTTGCTGAAGAGTGACTTCAGCAAACTAATATAGACCTGGAAAGGACTGCTAAGGTTGGGGAGGACAAAATATGTGGGATATATGTATTAATTGTCCTTGAATTATGAGAACCATCCCTTCTTTGAACATCCTTGACAATTTCAGCTAGGCAGGAAAAAAAAAATAACTGGGCAACTTCCCCCCTTTCATCATTTTTTAAGGACATCAGTAGATGAAAATCCAAATACTTTTTTTTCCAAGGGAGCATTTAGTATCTCAGTTTTGGTATCCTATGGAACATTCTGAGAAGAAGTCAGACAAATCTTTTTAGCAGTGACACAGTGGCAGCAGACGTAGAAAAAGAATCAGCAGTGTCTTAAGATCATTTGACTGTAGGGAAACAGAGGATAATAAGGAATTTGGAGATGTCATATGCTGTGAAAAAAGGAGGCCATAAACATCTGAGGCCCATATTTCACTATTCTGAAGAAGGTGGAAGAAGTACAAACTTTTTTTCCCAAGCTTATCAAGTTTTTTTCCCATTCTTATTGTACAATAACTATTAAATGTATAATGAAAGCTAGACAGAGCTTGAAGCATAAAATATAAATTTTACAATATAAACTAGAAACCATGCCACAGACTATCATGGTAATCTATAAGTAGCTTTGCATATTTTTCTATAGAAACCGACTGCAACAGTTTATCAATAGATATAAAGTAAACAAGTATGTATAACATAGTTACACATGCAAATTATTAAAACAGCATTCAAAAACAAATATCATGCTAAATGCTTAGCTATTTTATAATTCTCCTTCACATAACAGAAATAAAGAGAAAATGTGAACTATTTTTTTTGGCACAATGAAGTGAAAGAACACGTCTGGGAATACAAAAACTTAAAGAAACAATGTCATTCATGTTCAAAATACCAGAAAAACTAATAGTACTGTATAATTAGCAATAGCCCATGTCTGGTTGTAGTTTGGCTTGGTTTAACGGCGATTGGCATAGTTTGGCCAAGAGCAGAAAGCATGAATGACCAAACAAAACCAACTACGGATGAGCTAAGCATTACCCACACCAAGCAATGAGTTGTTGCCGAACTCCCAAATTTCTAAATAATATATCTTTGTTTCATTTCTGCACATCCTACATTGTGGTATGTAATAATAATTTTGGTTATAATCAGGCTACAAATCTCATGTAAGTTTTTAATTTTGATTATCATATGGCCAGTAACTGTGAGGCTCAGTAGCTACAAGTCTGTTTTCAAGGCTTATCTAACAGGGAGAAGGGTAATGTCAGCTGCCTGTCAGGTGCCACGATCCCCCACATAACCCACGCATTCAGGTCACTCCACAACAAGTACAAATATAACTCTGTCATTGTCCATGCTGGTGTAAATGACCTGAGATGTACCTCCCTGGACTACATGAAAAGAGACATGGAAGAGCTCTCCAATCTTGTAGCCCAGGCAGGTATGACCCTAGCCCTGAGTAGCATTCTGCCATTGCCCAGAATGATACAAGGTATGGGTACAAGGACAACATGATTGACTTCAACAACTGGCTGAGCTTCTGGTGTCATTCTAGGGGGATCCAGTATCTGTCTGCTTGTGATGACATGGTCGACAGGCCACAATGCTTTGCCAGAGATGGCCTGCACCTGTCACCCCTGGGATTCTGAATACGTGCTAAGGCTCTTGCCGCCCCTATAGTGCCTTTTTTAGGCAAGGTTCAAATGACAAATTCACCACAGTAACAGGACCAGGCAAGCAAAAACTGAGGGTAATGCTACTCAATGCTAGAAGTCTAAATCTCAAAATGCACTCACTCGAGTCACTCCTTAAAATGGAGAACATCAATATCTGTGCAGTGACTGAGACCTGGTTCAAGGCTCCAGAGAGCACCCCTGCACTACCAGGCTATAACTCATGCCACACTTTTCGGCCATGTAACCTGGACCGGAACACCAAATGTGGAGGTGTGTCCATATTCATTAAGGATATCCACACATCTAGGCTAGTTGCTCAGCATAATGCATCCAAGGTTATCCAAGTGCAACTAACTCTGGGCAAAACTGCAATCCAAATTTTAGCTTGCGATAGATTCCCCACCATGCCTCAAGATTCACACTCCTCTTTTCTTGATGTACTGGAAAATATTAGGGTTCAACCAAACACCCTAATAATGGGCGATTTCAACTAAACCACCATTAACTGGGAAAACTACTTGTGTACCAACTCCTTCACACAATGATTTCTGAAATTCATAAACTCCAATGCCCTGGATCAACTTAACCACACTCCCACCAGGGGCAGGGGCAACAATATCCTAGACCTAGTCATTACCAACATGAGTGACCGGTGTTCCACACCTGAAGTCAACTCCTCGTTGGTCCGATTCGACCATAAGCTAAACACCCTTGATATCCACATCCCAACCCCCACACCCATTAAGGAAACCACGGTAACAAACTTCTCCAAAGCCAACTTCATGCTTCTTAAGACAGAAGTGGTGAACTTCATGACACCCATGTAGATGGACAATACAGTTACGACTGCTGAATCCTACACAAATGTACTCTATAAGCACTTACATGAGTGCATGTATCGCGCTATCCCAAACAGAACCAAGACGCTATCCTCCAAAAAAAGGAAGCCGATCTGGTGGTCCCCTGCCTTAAACAAACTGTACAACAGAAGGAAGAAATTGCTGCAAAAGAGAGTAAAATCCCATGAGTGAAGGAGCTCCCTGGTCAGCCTCAGTAAGAAGCTGAGATCCCTTATAAGATCCTCCAAAGCTAGCTATGAAAACAAAATTGCCACTGATTCTAAGGACAACCACAAAGCATTTTATAGCTATGTCAAGAATCTCAATGGCAACACCCAGATCTGCTCTGAGTTACATCACAACGGCATGAAAATTACAGAACCAATTGATATTGCCAACATCCTGGCAGATAGGTTCAGTGCTAATTCTACCCCCCCTCACCCCCTAAAGGGCCCATATCTATACAGGAAGAATGCAGAGTCCCTGTAATCACAACTATGCATGTAAAAGCTGCACTCTCTAAAGCCAAAAACATAGCATTCATGGGACTGGACAAAATCCCAGGCTGCGTTTTAGACGAACTTCAGAATGAATTGGCTCTCTACCTAAGCACCATGTTCAGTCATAGCCTAACATCAGGCTTTGTGCTCACTGAATGGCATACAGCAACAGTTATCCCACTCCACAAAGGAGGAGTCACCACTGATCCCAGGAACTATTGCCCTATTAGCCTGACGAGCCTGGTCTGCAAAGCCATGGAACGTATCATCATGGAACTCATAAACAAAGACATTGGTAACCTCCAAACTTTGGATCCCACCCAGTTTGGATTTGTGAAAGGTAGATCATGCCTCCTGAATCTGATTGACTTCTTTGAGGCAGTCACGAAAGCCGTAGATGAGGGTAAGGTGATATACACAGCCTATCTTGACCTCGCCAAGGCTTTCAACACTATCCCCCATTCTGGAATTATAGCTAAACTCACTAAACTAGGTATAAATCTCTACATCACAAGGTGGGTTGCCAACTGGCTCACTGACAGAACCCAAACTGTAAAAGTTGCACACTCCAAATCTGACCTCAAACCAGTGACAAGTGGAATACCACAGGGTTCAGTCCTGGGACCTCTCCTGTTTGGTATCTTCTTCTCTGAAGTACAGGCTAACACAGAAGGCCTCTGGCTAATGAAGTTCGCAGATGACTGCAAACTAGGAACCATAGTCGAGTCCCGAAATAATGTGGAAATCCTACAGAGGGCCTCGCTGAGACAGATGCCTGGTGTCAGAGCCATGGAATCAAGCTCAATGCCAAAAAGTGCATTGTCATCCCCTTTGGAAAAAACTCTGTACCCATGAACTACTACACAGACAGCATTCTACTTAACACTGAATGTGTGTTAAGAGACCTTGGGACCCAGGTGGACAGTAGTCTGTCCTTTGATAGTCACATCACCACAGTAGTCAGGAAGTCCTACGTGGCACAGCTCATCATAAAAGGGTTATCATCTAGGAAAAAAGAGGTCATTGTTCCCCTCTACTCGACACTCATTAGACCCATTATAGAGTACAACGCCTCTTTTGGAATGTACCTCACAAGACATCTGCAGCAGCTGAAAAGGCCACAGACGTACCTCACAAAGAGGATTACTGGCTTCAAACAGATGCCCTACACTGACCGTCTCAAAAAACTCCAGCTTTACTCTGTAGCATATCGCCTACTCCGAGGTGATCTCTGTCTAACATATAAAGCTATGTCAAACCCAGAGCTGCTGGACATGCTACACCTAAAGAAATCCCAATCCCTCCAAGCTACATGGTCTAGGGACCTAAACCTTGTCACAACAATAAACAGGACATGCTGGAGGGATAGATTCCTGTCCCAGAGACTTCCCATACTCTGAAACAGGCTACCCATCTATGTCAAGCAAAGTTCTATATTAGCAATCTTCAAGAAAAATCTTGATGAGTGGATGGGAAATAGGAAATACACCACTGGGATCACTTCTGAGTCTCTGCTCGACAGTGGCACAAGAAAATAACTTTCTTGGGTGGCATAAGCCAGGGAACCTTGTTGGCTAGGCTTACATAGGCCCTTGGGCCGATAGCCTAGTACCTACCTATGAACCTATGAACCTAATTCAGGAAGTACCTTAAAGCAATGACAGAGTTTATAAGCAGAGTGCAGCCAGATCTCTCAACTTTTACTAAGAGAATTTAGAACAAAGTAAAAAAATAACTAAGGAAAAGGCCCCAAATTAGGGACACATTTTAAATGCTGGCACTCTTATCTTAGAAATTCTCAAAATGATGTCCAGTTTTAGGAGGAATGGAACAAAACTTTGAGAAACATCCGGGGGTGACCCTACAAAATAGGGACAAAGGGAGGTCTGCTGCTGTGATCAGAGCACATTATCTTGCTTGTTGTCTAACCATTAGGTTATGCTGCTAGGTCTGCACAGTAGAAACAGTATTTGCATATAAAAAATAGTAAAAATCTTCTTAAATGAAGAAATAATCAATTGACTCTCAAAACAGACATGAACTGCAACTGAGGTGATGTTTTGAGTTCTTTTTTAGTTTTTGCAAATTAAGTGTAACTGTTCAAAACCGGAGGAGTGTGTGTTATATATACATTTTCATTATGATGCATTTATTAACTAAACAAATGAACTGCTCCTTTTTGGATTTCATCCAACTTTGACTTTGGGCTACTAGAACAACAGTAAATGTAATAATTGCTTTTCTGTTTGTGTAAACTCAGAGTTAACAGAGGTAAACCATTTGGAAAAATGAAATAAAACAGTTTTAGGGCAATGTTTCTCAAGACTGAGAAGACTGATAAAAGCACTGGCCTATCGATGGGAAAATTCAGCAAGATTTTGGGAAACACATGAACCTGCCAATATGCCAACAGAAAAACAACCTTCTCTCCTGAGATCTGTGACATTGTACAGATAGCCTATGCACATGTATTCCCTCCATTACAACCCATTGTTTTCAGTACATATCCTTGAATTCCTTTGTTGACATACACTGTATTACAAAGTCACACAACAACTTCTGTAAAGTATATCTTCCGTATTTCACCCTTACTATCTTCTCTTTCATGTTTCTTCTTCAAAACAAAATCATAGCTATCTTTTTCTGTCTTCATACTTAGCCATTTTTGTTGCTGTTTTGTATGCTTTTCCACCTGCCTGGTGCTCTTTTCTCTGAATGGCCATAAAAAACTCAACTCAACACTCCTACTATGGCTTTACTGGTGTTCTGTAAAATCAATCGTTATTTCAACATGTCTGTGTTTGAGCTCTACACCCACCACTACCTTGCACCTTTGTCACTGTTCTTTCAAAGTGCTTAGTACTATTCAGCTTCATGTGATTCTTTAGCCCCCACACCCAATTTAATAACCACAGCATCCTGCCTTTTTACTCATTTTTTTATGGAGGCCACTTATATATAGCTATAGATATATAGATACATATATATATATATATATATATATATATATATATATGTGTGTGTGTGTGTGTGTGTGTGTGTGTGTGTGTGTGTGTGTATTGAACTGTGATTTAATCTCTGTAGGCCGAATTCATGAATGCCTACACTGTGTACACTAAGTGTATATCATTCTAAATAATCAGATAACATAAGCATAACCCCCACTGATTTTATTGCAGCCTTAAATATCAAGGGGGATTCATAAAGGTTACCACAAAGTGTAGGCTACATTTATACATAGTATAATGCTTCTGAGTGAATAGAAAGTGGAAAAAGTGTGGTAGGGATGTCCTTGAATACAGATTGTGTACACTTGGTGTAGGCATTCATGAACCCGGACCTGAGTCTTTATTATAATTACACATATGTGCCAGCTGCAATTACTTTGTTATATCATTGTTCATTATTAATTTGCAGCCATGTAGTCATTTTTATTCATATGTAATCATATCACTCTCTACAGATCTGACCATTATTCAGTTCAGTTCCTTACAGCCCTGGTCTAAAAACTTGTCATCTCTGCAATACCTTATTCAAAGTGGAGCAGCATTTTTCCATCTGTAGTACAAAACCAACCATCTATGTCACAACCTGGCATCCTTTTATGAAATCTGGTTATTTAACAAATGTCCTGCTCTGATAATTTGAAAATTCTTAGCTAAAAGCTGCTATTCACAAAGACCATAATTGTTTCATTCTCACACAGCATGATTTCTCTAAATCCATATTTCCTAACATGACATCCCACATATTGCTATCCTACTGGTAAGGGAGAGAAGTCTATCTCTTTCTCAGTGCACCAGTAAAACCACCATAAATTCAAACTTTACTTTGATGACTACAGCAACCATCAGGCCAAAATGTCCTTCTTGCTGTGTACCATTTCTAAGGCCACTTACACATCCCATAGCCTTTCTTTGGTATTATCCCCAAAGATGCTGGTATTCAGGTAGGGGGGGCTGTGGTTGCACCCATTGCACTTATGCCTCTATACAACCAGGAATGGTAGGTGGCAGTTTGTGTAGGCCACTGAATTTGCTCTAGAAAAAGACTCAGCTAGATGGAAGCTCAATTTACTGCTACACTACAGTGGTAGAAGTGGAACATGAATTCAAGCACCTAGTGTGGGGATAGAACCTTCGGCTTACTGATTTTTCCAACACCTAAGTAAGTATATTACCTGCTCAGCTACTGACATAGACATTGCCTGTTATATTTTGTTCACATAGTATTTTATTTCTTGATTTACTCCAACTTCCTGTAAGAATTCTTGTTTGGTAGTTACCTTTTATTTGATGAAAATTATTATTGTGTAGTTGTTCTGTTCATAATGTACGTTAAGTAATAAGCTATAGGTCTAAATCAAAGACAGAACAATTTTGCCCTGAACATGCACACAGGAGTGTGAAGTAACAAGAATGTGAGAATAATGTTTTATGTGGGTGCAAGCCTTCTCCTCAGAACTCTCCTAAAGGAGGACAATCTGGCAGATCCATTCCTAAATTATGTAATCGTCTCTGAACAGTGCCACACTAGAAGGAGAAAAATGGAATCCTTGGAAATTTAGAAAGAATGCCATACATTTTCCTTTCTTCTTTGTTTTACAAATATGGAAGGGTAAATGGATTTTCCAAACCAAATTGTTCAAATCTGTGTGATGTGAGCACTCATACTAGAAAAATGTCTTATTCCATATGAGATTATATACTCATGGGGGTCTCCTGGCTTGTAATTTATGTTGTGACTCACAGCTTTACTGAGTGTTCATATAAATGAACTCTTTGTTGTCCATTACAAACAGACAAATTAAACAAAGGTGGCAGTGCTACATATTGTTAATCATTCCACCGTGGTCAGAATATGGAATGGCAAAATGCTATGCAATGCCATTTTTTAAATTATACTGTAACAAGCTATGTCTGAAGCTGAATTGCAATGCTTAGTGCATACTCTGCATGAACAATTGCTCATAAATATGTAATATTAGAATTTGTTCTGTGTTTTTAAGAAAATACCTTGCTTTGGAATTATAAAGCACTCTATCTGTTTTGGTGTCTTTTTTCGCAAGTTGTATCATGTCCCTAAAACACAACATCCTGCTGTGCCCCTATCCCAGACTGCTGCTGTTCACGCCACTATCTGGCACATGAACATTCACAATGTTATGTGCTTTCTGCTTCCTGGGATAAGCTCCACCCACATAACAGTCTGCAGCTGCCTGATTCAGCAGCTGTGTGAGCCCTGCCCTCATTCCTACCTCATGAAGCAACTGTTCTGCTGATTACAGCTTGTCTGAACATACCTTCACATCATACTGTCATCTGTTTATGCATTCAGCTGACCCTCCTCAGGGCTCAGTCACTCTTACCACTGGATCAGCTTTGGCTCATAATGTTGAAACTGTAGTCTCCTCCCAAATGCTGTTGCATGCCAGTCAGAATGCGTCATTCACTGTCTATTAATAGGAAACTATGATATGTTTTAACAGCACTAGTTGTCTTTGGCAAATAATTTATCCAGTCATTTTTGCTGTAACTCCATTAATGGAGTGAAACATGCAGTTTGTAATGAGAGTTGTTTCTGTCCACTAAGTAATTTATATGTTCATTTATTAATTCACTTAGGACAAACCAGCACAAATGCTAGCCCCAACCATATACTTATTCATAGATAATTTGTAATGTATTTAAAACAAACATCAATAGAAGAAATGCTTAATCCAGGGGCTTCCTGTTCTGGTTTGACATTATACTAGCCCTCTCCAATGCACTTCTTAATAAAAATGTTGCATAGTTAACTTATGCAGAACTTCAATGTGTTATGTAGCTCAGAAACAGTACATACTGTAAAATTAATGTCTGTTTAAACATTGCACTTTTACTTACTTTTGTGCTTGTTATCAACACAAACAAAATATAGTTGCAAAATACTGTCCTTTGGCTGTGTTTTGGTTGTACAGGGATTTGGTGTAGGATGTGTGTGCATTACTTAGGGCTTTTATTTATTTTGCAAAGTAGCATTGTCTTAAGGCTGATAGGGAATTTGTGCCCCTTTCAGAATGCCCATGTGTCTGCTAAATAAGCTGTAATTAGCCATTTAAAAGCTGTATCTTCTAATGCGTCAGACATTTGTTATAATCTTTCCATCCATTTTTTAATGGTATCACTCTGAACCTAGCTTTTTTCTCCCTGTGGGTTGTTCCGTGTGTCAACCATTCCCAAAATGAGCAGCAAAATAAAAATAAAAAAAAAAACTACACTAAACACTGCTGCACCCCCCCCCCCCCACATCCCCACTACTTATATATTTTAACTCTGAGATCGCACTATGGTAGGGTAAAGGGAATATTCACTTATCTTCACTGTGCCACGATCGACAACAACAAGCTTGCTTGCTGTTTGGTGAACAGGTTTTTCACGAAAGAGCATTTTCGGATAAATGCACTTTCGCAAAAACAGAGTTGCGGAATTGCCTTTCAGAGAAATGAAAATTTGGTGGGTTAAAGTAGACCCACACACACACACACACACACACATATATATATATATATATATATATATATATATATATATATATATATATATATATACACACACACACACACACACACACACACACACACACACACACACACACACACACACACCACATATATAGGTGATATGGGGTGCCCTCAGAATAGTCGCTGAAGGTAGTTTCGGCGAGGAATTTTCATACTTTTTACTTTCTCTGAAAGTGCCTTTGGTGATTTGACATGAATCCATTCAAACTGCCTTCAAAGATGGTGAATGAGTTAAAATTGTTGAAAAATGCACCCACTAAAGCCATAGATGAAGCCACTATAAACATTCTTTATTGCAGGAGGCAAACCGCTGATACACATGCAGGGGACTTCATTCCCCCCTCCCCCACAAACCACGTGTTTATATATACTAGTTGCACAATATTAGACAAAAGAGCAAACATCTGGTAAGGTAAAATATGGCTCACACTCGAACTGCAGCTAGCCTTCTCTGTTTGTCTTGGATAGGTGAATAAATCTGTTGTTGTTCTGTTTGTGCTGCCTCAGTCTCTACTGTATCCCATATCCTGGAACAGAAAATGAATTTACTACTAGCTGGCTGTTTCAGTCATTACAGTCACAGCAGGAGAGAGGAGTTTAAACCAGAAAGTACTTCCTCATCCGAATGAGAAGAAGCATGAAGACCTGACATTAGGCAGGGGTGGGCCTTCATAGGTTTCAGTAAAATATTAAGAAAGACATTCAAAAGGTGTACCAGATGATAGACACAGAGCTTGCAAATACATTAAATTATAAAATGATGGGTAAAATAAATAAATAAATAAAAGCATAGCAAGTTCCATATAAAAGCAGTTCCATCTTTATACATTTTGGAAAGCTTAGTGCTGTCCCATATGAAAAGTTCTATTTTGTACATATAAACTAAACAAGCTCTCACTAGAAAATGTAGGTTACTGGTTAGGAACCACAGATGACTGTGGATCCAGTTCTACAAACTACTCCAGCTCCAGACATTTATTTACTTTGCAGCTAAGTTCATGAAAAAACATCCTTGTTCAGCCTGAGACACTACTTACATCCCACAGCAACTCTCATTACCCCGAGAACCAAACTACATAGCACTACACATGCTCTCTGCTGTCAGGCACTTTCTCTTTGGCAAGCACTCCCCATCAACCTAAAGGAAATCAACAATCACATTTTTTTTACTAGCGGCTTAAGCTTCTTAGTTATAATAAAATGCAACACGTGTAGATATTGTAAATACATGGACACCGGTCAAACATTTGAGATTAGGGGCAAGAGATACAAAACAAGGGACAGACTTGACTGTCAAAGCAAGCAGGTAGTATACCTAGCAAAGTGCACATGCTGCCCAGTATTCTATATTGGAAAAACCAACAGAAAACTCCACGAACGGGTATACGAACATGTGTATGCCATGGGGAGACACAAAGCGGAGAATGCACTTGCAAGACACATCATGGAGTACCCACAACACCACTTTACATTTCGGGCAATAAATCAAGTTAGGAATGAGGGGAGAGGGGGACCAGATTCATTGATTTTTGAGAAAAATGAACTTATGTGGCAATTGAGGCTGGACACTTGCCATTACCCAGGGATAAATGAATTAAGTTCCATTATGTGTATGGGAGGGTAGAGGAATGGTGAGGATGCAGGGAGTAGAGTTGGTAAAGGTGGACGAGTTTAAGTACTTGGGATCAACAGTTCAGAGTAATGGTGAATGTGGAAGAGAGGTGAAGAAGAGAGTACAGGCAGGGTGGAATGGGTGGAGAAGAGTGTCAGGAGTGATTTGTGACAGACGGGTATCCGTAAGAGTGAAAGGGAAGGTCTACAAGAGTGTAGTGAGACCAGCTATGTTATATGGGTTGGAGACAGTGGCATTGACAAAAAGGCAGGAGTCAGAGCTGGATGTGGCAGAGTTAAAGATGTTAAGATTTGCAATCGGTGTGACTAGGATGGATAGGATTAGGAATCGGTATATTAGAGGGTCAGCTCATGTTGGACAGTTTGGAGACAAAGCAAGAGAGACGAGATTGCGTTGGTTTGGACATGTGCTGAGGAGGGATGATGGGTATATTGGGAAAAAGATGCTAAGGATGGAGCTGCCAGGTAAGAGGAATAGAGGAAGGCCTAAGATAAGGTTTATGGACGTGGTGAGAGAGGACATGCAGGCGGTTGGTGTGACAGAGCAAGATGCAGAGGATAGGAAGAAATGGAAAGAGATGATCCGCTGTGGCGACCCCTAACGGGAAAAGCCGAAAGAGAATGATGATGATGTGTATTTTAAAACTAAGAAGCTTAAGCCAGTAGTAAATAAAAATTTATTTTTATTTTCATTAATATTTTTTATACTGCTTGGATACATACAAACACAAGCTTTAAAACATATTTTGTACAGATGTATATAAATATACGCTTCACAATACAATATTTTTAAAGAAAATTTTTTTTGTAAACATTTTTTAGAAATGTTTTTATTTATTCATTAGGTAGGCTTATGTATGCAACTAATGTTCCTTGATGTTTACAATATAGTAGAACTGTTTGTTTTATTTGAAGGGAGGTAGAGTTTGCTTTCTAAGCAAGAAATGGACAGCCACTCATATTACTGTTTTTAAACATGTGATAGGAAGGAGGGGAATTTAAACCCCAGTGTTTTAAAATGTTTTTATCTGAAGTTGTTTTTTGTAAACAACGAAAGGCATTGTTGAAGCTTAATAAAATTGTTTCCTGCATCTGTGCGGAAAGAGGTCGTGTTTTGGACGATTTGACTTGCACTGCTTTGGCGTTTTTGGAATTTCTTGCAGTACATACAATATATGGCAGAGTTAAGAGATGGGTATGAAGAGACTTAAGTGGAAACAGGGCACCAAGAAGGCTCTAAGGAGGTCTATTGACTTGGGGACAGAGGCAAGTTTGTTTTTTTCAGAAAGTGGGTTCTTAACTTATTTTTGAAGGTCTTCAAAGAATTAAGAAGTGTGATAGAGGGGGTAGGTCATTCCAAAGTTTTGCTATGGCATAAGAGTATAAACTTTGTCCCAATCTCTTATTGGGTTTTGAGACTTGAATAAGTTGCTTGTTATAGGATCTTAAGTCTCTGGAGGGGGCATAGTTTTGTATGATGTCTGCAAGTGTAGAGCAGTTTTCAGGGTGTAATGTTAAATTGTGAGCAATAATGAGTTGTGTATACTGAAGGTAATGGGGGAAATCCAGCCAGTTCAGTGTCTGAATGGCTTGGCAGTGGTGTGAGCGGTTAAGTAGACCAAAGGCAAATTTGGTTATTTTGTGGTAGCATGATTGCAATTTAGTACTTAGGGATGTGTGAAGATTTGTGAAAATTGGGGAGCCATAGAGAAGGGACAGGAGTAGGAGAAAGTTTGCTAGTTTTATTTTTGTGGGAGAATCAATATAGGTCATTTGCCTGTAAAGTTTGCCTAATTTAAAGTGAGTTTTTTTTATTGCATTGAGTATGTGCTGTTCAAATGAGAGTTTATTATCTATGGTAATACCTGGAAGTTTTGCAGATGACACAACTTGTATTTCAGTCATGTTTTGGGAAAAGATTTTAAAATCTTGAGGTACTGGCTTGGGTGAGAAGACTAGTAATTTGGATTTTTTAGGATTCAGAAGTAATTGTAACTCATTGAGCCATGATTCTATTGATGTGAAAGCATTTTGTGCAATTTTACGAAGATTTGGGAAATTGTTAGAAGAAGATATGATAGTTATATATTAGTTTTGTTCAGATTGCCTTCAAAGTGGTAAGCTGTCCGTGAGTGTTAAGATTCTACAGTCTTCTGACAGGATGGAGAAAATAGATTATCTTTGTTTAGAATTATAACATTAGAATGTTTGCTCTTGCTTAAGATGATTATAGTTTTGGTCTAAGTACTATTTAGGTAAAATCCCATAGAAGGTATAATTTCAAAAACTCAAAGATGGATTATAGGTTGGCATTAACTGTGATGGTCGTATTATCTGCTTGAAGGATTACAGCCTTTGGCATTTAAGACTAGTTCTGCTGTCATTCAGAAAGTAGAAAAAAGGAACAGCCCTAATATAAAGTCTTGTAGAAGCTTAGTAACATGGAATGATTGCAAAATGGCACCATTCTGTCTGACTGGTTGTGATGTGCTTCCTCTGGATGATACTTGAAGCATTTAATTATACTGGGCTTTGATATTTATAGTTACAAGAAGTGTTGAATGGTCAAAAGTATTGTAGGCTTTGGGGAGGTTAAAAAAAAAAAGATTGACCCAACAGTTTAGTTATGATCATATTGGTGAAAGGCTGCTCTTTAGCATTCAGTAGGGCAATATCTGCACCATGATTCGATTTGAAATCAGTTGTGAATTTGCCTTAATGTATGGAATAGATGATGATGATGCAGTTGTAAATTAATCCATTTTTCTAGATTTTTTTTATATGGTTGGCAAGAGATTTACAGTATAATAATTCATTA
>NC_056733.1:1291346759-1291361759 GCF_019279795.1 Protopterus annectens | reverse complement strand
ATATATATATATATATATATATATATATATATATATATATATATATATATATATATTTTTTTTTTTTTTTTCTAAGCTTGTTTCCTGCCTTTCCTGTAAGTCGTCTAGTCCAGATACAGATTTACTGTATCCAGGACTGTTTGTAAGCTTCTGAGCCTCCAAGCCTTTCTGTGTTGGATATGGCTCCCACCTATTAAGTGGGCCAAAGTGGGACATGGGGGTGTAGCCAATACAACACTGGCCACACCCTCTACCATGGCGTCACCACAGGAGTGGTGAAGGAGATGCTGTTATGGTTATGATGGATGGCTGGTGGAGTAGCTAGCTAGCTGGCTAGCTGGCTGCTGGAGTGGCTGGTTGGCTGGCTGCTGGAGTGGCTAGCTGGTTGGTGGGAGTAGCAGCTGGAAGGATGGCTGCATGAATGGATGCCTGGTTGGATGGATGGCTGGCTGCATGAATGGATGGCTGGCTGTATGAATGGATGGATGGCTGAATGAATGGTTGACTGGATGGCTGGCTGCATGAATGGATGGCTGGCTGAATGAATGGGTGGCTGGCTGAATGAATGGGTGGCTGGCTGCATGAATAGATGGATGGATGGCTGGCTGGATGATTGGCTGGCTGGCTGTCTGGATGAATGGATGGCTGACTGGCTGGTTGGATGAATGGATGGCTGGCTGGCTGGTTGGATGAATGGCTGGCTGACTGACTGGATAAATGGCTGGCTGGCTGTATGAATGGCAGACTGGCTGGCTAGTTGGATAGATGGCAGACTGACTGGATGAACGGATGGATTGCTGGCTCATTAGAAAAATAAAATTTCTGTCATTGTTTTAGTGGTTGTAGAAGCGCTTAAAACAAAGTGCTCCTACAGCCGCGATCTTTGCAGGGCTCTTCCTGCCCCAGTCCCCACCCCTTTCATAAATTTCAGCCAATTGCTGCATGAATTAAAGCATCTAGACCTAACAGGCAACAGCTTTGCCTGCAGGTCTGGTTTAGTGACGTCAATGAATTGCCGTGGAAAAAACGGAAGTAATTGTGGCTTTTCCACAGCAATTCAGTGCGACTGAAAAGCGGGACTTTTCAAGTCCCACTACTTTGCACAGTGGGAAATGGGATAAGGCAGCTCAACCCGTGAGTGTCCCACTGACAATGGGACAGGTGGCAACCTTAGTGTAGGAGGGAAGCCTTCTAGCTTAATTTTGTTTCTTAGAACTAGCTAGTTTTCTAGTTTCAGCACTCAAATCTGTTTCTTTGAGCTCAGCACTTGTTCAGAACTCATTGTAACCACTAAATAAGCTACAAATTACTACAGAACTCAACTTTCCTCACTTGTCTAGAGGAAAACAGTTTTCAGTACTTAATAAATAAACACCTATCCAGGCATGTCTAAGGGTCAACTCCTGGTGTTTTCTCCTGTCTACCTGATGAATCTGGGCATCTTGGGGCAATGCAGCAATTGCCTCATGTACACAGACAACCCTCTCCTCCTACCACCCAACACTACAACCTGTGAGAGATGCACTTATATAGCCAAATTGGAAGCAAAGCTCTTTTCACCCAAGACTGGACTAGACAGTCAAAAGGAGAAGGTAAACACTTGCACCACACCACACTCATCACATAGTCTCTCAAAACCTACACCACCAAAACACACACATAGAAACACAAAACACAGAACTACATTCACGGAGGCTCTCAAAAAAAATCTACACAAGCAAAAGGGACCTCCAAAGCAGAAACGCAAGCAACCTCCACCCACCAACACAACCCAAATGACACATAGCCCACAAACTCAGTGTGCCACTCAACCACAGCCCATAAGGCATAACAACGTACCCAACACTCTAGTCATAGGTGACTCTATAGCCAGGCACACTGATGTTCCACTCACTGGGCTAAACAAGGAGAAAGTTACTGTCAACTGCCTGTCAGGTGCCAGGATCAGCCACATAACGCATGCACTCAGGTCACTCCACAACAAGTACAAATATGACTCTGTCATTGTCCATGTTGGTGTGAATGACCTGAGACATACCTTCCTGGACTACATGAAAAGAGACATGGAGGAGCTGTCTGATCTTGTAGCCCAGGCAGGTATGACCCTAGCCCTGAGTAGCATCCTGCCATCACCCAGAATGATACCACAGTACAAGGACAAAATGATTGACTTCAACAATTGGCTAAGCTTCCGGTGTCATTCTAAGGGGATCCAGTATCTGTCTGCCTGGGATGACATGATCGATAAACCACGATGGTTTGCCAGAGATAGCCTGCACCTGTCGCCCTTGGGATTCCGGATACTGGCTAAGGCTCTTGCCACCCCTATAGTGCCTTTTTTAGGCTAGATTCAAATGACAAATTCGCCACCATAACTGGTACAAGCAAGCAAAATCTGAGGGTAATGCTACTTAATGCTAGAAGTCTAAACCTCAAAATGCACTCACTCGAGGTACTCCTTAAAATGGAGAACATCGACATCTGTGAAGTGACAGAGACCTGGTTCAAGGCTCCAGGGAGCACCCCTGCATTACCAGGCTATAATTCATACCACACCTTTCAGCCACCTAACCTGGACTGAAGCACTAAAGGTGGAGGCATGTCCATATTCATTAAGGATATCCACACCTCCAGGCTAGCTGGTCAGCATAATGCATCCAAGATTTTCCAAGTGCAACTAACTGGGCAAGACTGCAATCCAAATTGTAGCTTGCTATAGATCCCCCATCATGCCCCAGAATTCCAACTCCTCATTTCTTGATACACTGGAAAATATTAGGGTACAGCCTAATACCCTAATAATGGGTGATTTCAACGACCCCACCATTAACTGGGAAAACTATTCATACCAACTCTTGTGCTCAACATTTTCTGGAATTCATAAATTCCAACACCTTGGATCAACTTATCCACCCCCCCCCCAGGGGTAGCAATATCCTAGACCTGGTCAGTACCAACATGGGCAACCGGTGTTCCACACCAGAGGTCAATTCCTCATTGGTCAGATCCAGCCACAAGCAAATCATCCTAGACATCCACATCCCACCCCCACTCCCCAGTAGGGAAACCACTGTAAAAAATTTCTCCAAAGCCAACTTCACGCTTCTGAAGACAGAAGTGGCAAACGTCACGACACCCATGCTGACGGACAATAGAGGTATAACTGCTGAATCCTATACAATTGCACTTTATAAGCACTTACACGAGTGCATGGATTGTGCAATACCTAACAGAACCAAGATGCTATCCTCCAAAAAAAGGAAGCCAATCTGGTGGTCCCCTGCTATAAACAAACTCTACAACAGAAGAAAGAAACCTTTGCAAAAAAGAGAAAAATCCCATGATTGGAGGAACTCTGTGGTCAGCCTCAGTAAGAAGCTGAGATCCCTCATAAAATCCTCCAAAGATTGTTACAAAAACAAAATCGCCACTGATTCTAAAGACAACCACAAGGCATTCTATAGCTATGTCAAGAATCCCAATGGCAACACTCAGATCTTCTCTGAGTTACAGCACAATGGCACTAAATATGCAGAACCAACTGATATTGCCAACATCCTGGCAGATAGTTTCAGTGCTAACTTTACCCCTCTGTCATCCAATAAAGGGCCCATCTCTATACCGGAAGAATGCAAAGTTCCTGTAATCACTGCTGCACAGGTAAAAAACACACTCTCCAAAGCCAAGAACACAGCATTCATGGGACCTGACAATATCCCAGGCTGCATTCTACATGAACTACAGAACGAACAGGCACCATACCAATGTTCATGTCATAGCCTCACCTCAGGCTTTGTGCCCATTGAATGGTGCACAGCAACGGTTATCCCACTCCACAAAGGGGGAGCCATCACGGACCCCAGGAATTACCTCCCCATTAGCCTGATGAGCCTGGTCTGCAAGGGTATGGAATGTAACATCATGGAACTTATAAACAATGACATTGGTAATCTCCAAACCCTGGACCCTACCCAGTTATGGTTTGTAAAAGGCAGATCATGTCTCCTAAACCTGATAGACTTCTTTGAAGCAGTCACCAAAGCTGTAGATGAGGGTAAGGTGGTTCACACAGCCTATTTAGATCTCGCAAAGGCTTTTGACACCATCCCCCACTCTGGAATTATAGATAAACTCACTAAACTAGGTATAAATCCCTATGTCACAAGATTGGTTGCCAACTGGCTCTCTGACAGAACCCACACTGTGAAAGTAGCAGACTCTAAATCCAACTTCAGACCAATGACAAGTGGAGTACCACAGGGTTCAGTCCTAGGTCCTCTCCTGTTTGGTATCTACTTCTCTGAAGTACAGGCTAACAGAGAAGGTCTTTGGCTAACAAAGCTTGCAGATGACTGCAAACTAGGAACCATAATCAAAACTCCTAATGATGTGGACATTCTACAAAAGGGCCTCACTGAGACAGATGCTTGGTGTCAAAGCCATGGCCTCAAGCTCAATGCCAAAAAGTGCATTGTTATCCCTTTTGGTAAAAGCTCTGTACCGATGAACTACCAAACAGGCGATAGTCTACTTAACACCGAAAGTGTGAAAAGAGACCTTAGGACACAGGTGGACTGTAGTCTCTCCTTTGATAATCACATCACCACAGTAGTCAGGAAATCTTTCTATGTGGTACACCTCATCACAAAAGGTTTCTCATCCAGGAAAAAAGAGGTCATTGTTCCCCTGTACTCATCACTCATTAGACCCATTATAGAGTACAATGCCCATTTTGGTATGTACCTCACAAGACATCTACAACAACTGGAAAGGCCACAGAAATACCTCTCAAAGAGGATTACTGGTCTCAAACAGATTCTCTACGCAGACCATCTCAAAAAACTCCAGCTTTACTCTGTCACATATTGCCTACTCAGAGGAGATCTCTGCCTAACATACAAAGCTATGTCAAACCCAGAGCTGTTGGACATGCTCCACATAAAGAAATCCCAATCCCTTCGAGCTACATGCTCTAGGGACCTAAACCTTGTCACCACAATAAACAGAATGTGCTGGAGGGATCGATTCCTGTCCCGGAGACTTTCCATACTCTGGAACAAACTACCTATCTATATCAAACAAAGCTCCTCATTAGTACTCTTCAAGAAAAATCTTGATGATTGGATGGGAGGTAGGAAATTCACCCCGGGGATCACTTCTGTGGCTCTGCTTAACATGGGCACAGGAAAATAATTTTCTTGGGTGGAAAAAGCTTGGGTACCATTTGGCTAGGCTTATATAGGTCCTAGGGCCAATAGCCTAGTACCTACCTATGAACCTATGAACAGATATCAGTCTGTCAAATGGAACTCCAACTACTCTCTGAACTTACCACTCAGCACTGGGGTACCAGAAGGCTCAGTGCTTGGTCTACTCCTCTTTAACATTTTTATTAACCTTCTTAATACTGTCACCAAACAAGCTACCCTAATTCAATATGCTGACAACTCTACATTAATCTGCTCTGAGTTTAACTCAAGATGCATTCAGTACTATGGAGTCCTGGCTACCTAACAATCATCTACTACTAAACCCCAACAAGAAAATAAGCTTTTATTATTCTCACCCAAGCAATTTTCCCCTGACACATTTAACTTTGCCATTACCTCTCTGAACAATACTTCCATTAATGTGGTTTCACATACTAAATTGTTGTGTGTAACTATTGACAACAATTTTAAGTTTGACCTGCATTTCAGCCATAACATAAAAAAAAAATCAAAAATTGGGAATGATGTACAGGACCAAGAAATTCATATCGATTTCTGCTAGAACAACCCTTGCCACTACCTGTCTGTTACCCTCCCTTCAATATGCCTACCCTATTCTGACCAATCTCCAATCTTCCCTCAAAACAAAACTTAGTCAATGTTATAATAAAATAGCTACATTTGCCACAGACCAAGCCTGCTACACACACCAATACTCTGCTCTCGCGTCTCTAAATTGGCTTGAACTACCCCATCAGCTCACCTGTAATCAACTTACACTAACACACAAAATATTATACAACTCCTCTTTATCACAAAACACATCATCACTGCTTCATCACTATATCCCTTCTCGTGACCTACACTCCTCTCACAAGCATCTGCTATCTATTTACAGACCTCAAAGAGCAATCGAGTCTAGTGTTTACTCTCACTGTGTGGCCAAAGCATGGAATAGAACTCCAGCATCTACAAGATTTATTCCTCACTACTATTCCTTCAAGTCTAAGATAAAAGATCATCTATCCAATAACTGGATCTGCTCGTGCTCCATGCCACAATAATACTCCATATTATTATTCTCTTCTTTTCCCAAACTATTCTACTTCCCTTCCTTTGTTACCATCTTTTAACCTCTCATTTCTATAAATCCTTAACCTTCAAATATTCATTTTTCTATTCTTACTCTAACTTTCATCTACCCAAGTTTATAACCACAAAAGTCTACCTAATTTTCCTGCTAGAATGTATATATAGTTTGTCTGTAACATATTTTGTCATATTAACTAGTAACTCTGTACTATCTTGTATGTAAAGTTTATTTAACTATACTAATTGCACTTGCCTCTTTTTGATTGTAAACACAATCTGTAATCCCGTGATATTGCCCTAATCTGTGTAACTAATGCTTAATTTGTAAAATTCTGTATAAAATTCTGTATCAATTTTACTGTGGAGCTTTTCTCCCTGGCCTCAACTGAAAATGGGCATGTGCCCAGTTGGATTTTTCCAGTAAACAAATGTCAAATAAATAAATAAATAAGTGTGTGTGTGTGTGTGTGTGTGTGTGTGTGTGTGTGTGTGTGTGTGTGTGTGTTTTCTGTGATGGGCTGACTCCTTGATCCAGATTAGCTTCATTCTCTTCTGCCCTATGAGCAGTGGGATCAGCTCCAGCTCAGTGCAGCTATGAACTGGATTAAATGAGCTATAAGAGAAAAGAAAGAATAAAAGACTGATTGAATGAATGAATGAATGAATGAATTAGATTTCTCACTTGCTGATCTCCTGTCTTTTCCTTGATCTCTCTAAAGCCTTTGATATTGTCTCTTATTCTAAGCTGTTAACTAAACTCTCAAACCTCAGTCTTTCTAGGTTTTCCATAAAGTTGTTTTCCAGCTGCCTCTCCATTAGGCAACAATCTTCTCTCTGGCAAACTGTCTTCTCCCTCTTCCTTCCAGTCAACACAGGGGTTCATCAAGGATCAGTCCTGGGCCCTTTCTTGTTCAATATCTTCATAAAAAAAACTACATTCTGCTTGCAAGATCTCAACATTATTACAATATGCTGATGATTTGACACTTATCACCACCACCCACCACAGTATTCCTAATCTATTAGCACTCACTCAAGACACCTTCTCATCTGTTGAAACATGGCTCTCAGAAAATCAACTAATACTAAATCCTAACAAAACAAAACTCCTTCTCTTCTTTCCTAGAACACTGACTCAACACAAATCCTCCTTTACCATCACCTCCCTCAACAATACGATCATTAATGCTGAACCTCATACCAAACTACTCAGCACCATTATTGACAGTGAACTAAAATTCGAACTACACATCCAACCAACAATGTATAAAAAAATACCAGAAACTTGCACTACTTTACAGAAACTGAAAATTCCTTACACCCTCCTCCAGACTCTCTCTGGCTCAGTCACGTCTCTTACCTTGCCTACTGTACACTGACCCTTCCTTACTAATATTCAGTCTACTCTTTTGTCTAAACTTAAGTGAGCAAACATACAATAAAATAGCCAGATTTGCCACTAACCTTCCTCACAGCTCTCACCACTGCCTTGTCCACAAGACACTACTATGGCCTGAATTCTCTCATCAGCTACTGAGACCTCAATTACATATCACATACTCCATTCTCTAAAATCCCTCTTCCTTCCCCTCCATCTCCAAATTAGTATCTTATTATACTTCCCCAACACCTCTGCACGACTGACAAACAGCTTCTTGACATACAGTAAACTCTCGGTAAACTAGAACTCAAGCAACTAGCACTCTCAAGCAGCCAGCAAAAAATATCAAAGAAATACAGTACAAGTGTCAAGTCTTGCACTGTTATTCCCCCGCAGAAACATACCTTAAGTTTTTAGAGTTTTAGAGGTTTTAAAAAGGAAGATATGAATAAATTCCCTCTCTCCCCAACCAGAGAACAAGTCAGAACAACAAATACAGCAGTATAGGGTACAGTATTAGTCAGGCATATTTTTAATAGTAACTCTCAAGCTACCAGAAACTACAGATATCCGGCATCTACCAATCCCCATGGGTGTTAGTTAACTGAGAGTTTACTGTATACAAGCCCAAAAAGAACATTGTAAAGTCCTTGTACAAGTACTCAGTAGCTCACATCTGGAACACACTCCTCCACAATATAGGAAATATTTCCCAAAAACACTAGTTTAAAAGAGAGTTAAAACGCTATCTTCAAAAGACTTGGTCCTGCCCATGCCAAGCCTCCACATGACAAATTCCTCACTTACCCATCCTATACTCCACCCTTACCCTACTACAACTATCAGCTCTTTTTGTCTTATTTTTACTGAAATGCGATTTCATTGTTTTACCTATTATGCACTGTATACATTTGAATGGATGTTATACTCAATTTATTAATCATTGTACGGTGAACAGTTGTATGTCATGTGATTTCAGGAGAATGTATGTTTCTGTAACTGCTAATTGAGATTGTGCAGACTAATCTGGTTGGGGAAGGGGGAAGGGAGAAGAAGGCTATTCAAAGTCATAAAAATGTCAGTTTACTTCCAAATAAAAAATGTAATTTTACTTCCAAATCACATTTCATTAATTGCTTCCTCCAACAGATTTCTCTACTGTTTATCATGCAAGGTTTTGCTGCTGCTCGACATTATATTCTTATGTTGCTGATGTTTTTGCTTTGGAAGTTGTTTAATAATAGCTCCTGCTGTCTTTCATTTGAGGTCATCTAATTCAGAGAAGAGGGAAACAATGATTTTTTTTAACATGATTTCTTTCTCAGACATCTTGTGACATTGCATTGGACGTAGCACGTATAAAGATTATGATGTATTGTCAGAGACCCACATCAGGGATATATACCCCAACAAAAATATTTGTTCAAGTGTACTTTGGAGTTTACTGCCAGTGTTACATTGTCTACGTGTAACTGTCATAATGTTTTGCATGTTTACTAACGCACACACAATATCTTACTGTACACCTGCAAATTACATTTCCTGGTATGTTAGAAATAAATATAAAAACTGACACCATCAGTCCGTACAGTTGCACTCAACAAGACATGCATAGACATGCAGTGTAACAGATTTTTTTTTAATATGTCAGGAAATCTTGCCATTTCAGCACATTATAAAAAAAATTCTGACATGCTCCGACATGTTAAAAATGAGTACATACACTGAACAACTGCCACGCTTCAGTCTGATTCTCTGCACAGTAGTCCTGCACTGAAGTAGTTCACAAATATAAACAGCATCTTATTGTAAACGTATTTCAAACATATTGAGAAATATCAATTGCCTGTTTCATTCGATTGATATAGTTCCTTTAGCCATCATTGTTACCATTAACAGGAATCACTCTACAGGAAGGAGTCACATAGCAAACCAAATAACAACTCTAAAAAAGCTTTACCTGGGACAAATTTATTGTGAAATAGTAACAAGCTATTACTCAGAAATGTCTGTTTAAGGCCCCACCTTGCATATCTCTCAGCTGTCCAACATTTTGCAGAACGTCCTTGATTTTGATTACCATTTTTGCCCTGTGCCTTATGAAACTTTTGATTATCTGGTAAATCATTGAGGATTATAGTCATTCAGTAATACCAGGCATTAGTTAAAAAAAATGCAAGTTGACGCAAAGCTGGTTATTCTGTAAAGTGCTTAAGTGAATTAGAGTTGTGTTAACACCTGTCTCTGATTTAGGGCCATACTCCTCCATTACTTTTGGCTGTGTCCTGAATTCTGGAGCAAAAATACTGACAAGTATGCTATATAGTAGTAATAGTATTTACAAGCACCGATAAGTGACAAGTTCTGTTTAAATGATACATTTTTCTGGATCTAGGGCCAGCTCTGAGTATAAGGGTAAAAACCTAACTACGGTCTAGGCAAAATGGGTTTGATTAGCTGCTTAGGCATGTGTTAGACCCGGGAGAAGGGGTGAAGGGGTAGCATGTGCTGTCCAATGCCACAATCCTTCAGAGGAGGGATGAAATATAAAGAATGACCCATGAGCAAGTGTGCGGTCATCAAGATGCTCACTTGTAGCCTCATTGTGAATGCATGTGAGAGTGTACTTTCATTTGCATAAGGGAAGATATTACTCGCATACATACAAATATTTCAAGCATGGGCAATAATGCTTTTTCAGCCGGCCAATATACCAGAAGAGTTGCCCCCATAGTATGTGTCCAGGCTGTTCTTAAAATATCTAAACAAGTGCTTGCTTTAACATAATTTGGTAGTCTATTCCATGCATCAGCTACCCTCTCAGAGTGCCAATTAGTACACATTTCATTTCTATAGAATCTTCTACATAGGTTGTCTGATAATTCTGTGCTACATTCTGATTACCTCAAGCATTCCCAGAGGAAGCTGTCTCTAAATGCCTTATAAACATGAATAAGGACTCCTCTTAAATATCTTACGGGACACTGTACAAGTTCAGATATCTTAAGTCTTTCATAATAACTTAAATGTTCACATACCTTTCTGCTGTACTTTTCCTAATTTGCTCTTGCTTATTTTCTTATAAGGTTTCCATATCGTTATTCTATACTCACATTTGGGTCTAGTATAACTAACAAACAATGACTTCATCATTTCTGATTTCCTAGATTTTATAAATCTTGTTTATGCAACCTATAATTCTATAACTATCAGTAACCGATTGGTTGATATGATTAGAAAAACTAAAAGTTGCATTTTTCCATATACATAGGTCCTTAAATGACTCTACAGTTTCAATCGCTGTGTGCTTTATTAAGTATTCACCTTTCAATTTATATCTCCCAAATCTCATATGCTTAGTAGTTATTTAGTACAGTAGACTCCCTCTTATCCAGCCTCTCTTTAACCGGCCTCCTCTTTAACTAGCCATCACATTTCTGCCATAGCCCTAGCAAATGACAACAGAAAAGAACAACACTTCCACCTCCTCTGGACAAAATAATGACAGATATTTGAGTTTTAGACTTCATAATCTTTAGAAAAATGCATGTAACACAAATCCTGTTATTCTATCGGATTTATAACCTATAATTAACCAGCCATTCGTTTATCCAGCCTAAGGTCCAGTCTCAGCGAGACTGGATATGAGGGAGCCCACGGAAGTTAGTATTTATCAGCATATTATTCTCCTGTGCCCAAATGATCAATTTAGCCAAGTTCTTTTACAGACATGCCCTGTCTGTAACACATGTAATCAGTTTATCTATTTTCAAGTCATCTTCATACAGACTGTAGAACACCTCATATGGAAAAAGTTAGACCTGAAAGATGCAATCTAAACAAGTATGGACCTAGGGCAGAGCCCTGTGGGACACCCTGACTGTATTCTCGAATTTCACCTGTCCAGTTGTTGTATAATACTTTTCAGTACTATTTGTAAGTGTTGCAGCCATCTATCTTATCAAGAGTACATCAATACCTAGTTGTCCTAATTTATTAATCATTTTTTGTTTTGTGTATGACCCTATCAAATACTGAAGTTAAATCTATATAAACTACATCACAGCACAATTTTTCATTCATAGCTGTTATTATATTGTTAAAGAACATCATGTTACGGTGGTAAGAGATCAGTTTTCAACATATGAATGCTGGTATATGGTTTCAAGTCCCAACCTTTCCAGCTCTGACAATAATTTATCCAGTATTACCTTCCCCATTATTTTTTCATCACATGAATGTAAACATAGGGGTCTGCATGATTGCTGGTTTGTCCTACTTCCCTATCCCTTAAAGACAGGTTTAACGAGTGCTTGTCTCCAATCTTGAGGAATCTTCCCATATTTATGTGACCTAGAAAATAAAGGATGTAATTGTACTGCAAGTTCATGCCGAAGTGTTTTGAGATCATTATTACTAAATCCGTCTCTTACCTGTTCTTTGTTTGGATCCAGTTTGCATAATTTTTTTTGGTATAATCTAATCTGGTTTCAGTCTCTAAGATTACCTGGATATCACTAGAAAACTGTATTGCCCCCTTTGTGGAATCATACTGATTTTTATAAGGTTTTGTAAATATGCCTATAATTTGTTGTGTCATAGAGAATACATTTTAGAATCTAGACACAGTGTATCAATTTGCATGTCTTTACTCCGGCCACATCTTATGTATTTGTAAAACGGTTTCCTATTATTCTCAATATCTTTATATAAATTTTCTTCAAATGTTTCTTGATCTTGTCTCACACTATGTTTAGTTTGTCTGTCCAGCTTGTTGATTTCAGTTTTCAAAGTTGAAGTTTGACCTGTTTTCCTTTTCTTTTACTGTTTTGTCTCTCACCTTAATTAAGTTTCTTGTTCTTATGGAAATATAGCCTTCTTATGTTGTGTGCATAGATCCTCATATTGAACCATTTTTATTTATTTATTTATTTGTTTTGCACTCAATTTCTCTTTCAAACTTTGCACATTCCTTCTGCAGTTCTTCCACTGAACATATCACTGCAAATAGTTTTACATAGTGAGTGTTTTTCTTCCAAATAATCTGTTATCTTCTGTGCATTGATTTAAATTTCAGTTTGGCATAATTATCTAACAACAAATTAACCATTATAATCCACTGATCATTGCACATGAATGGTGGTAAAACTTCACATGAGATAACAGTAATTTCTTTTGGAACACAAATAATGTCTAGCATGTTGCATTCCCTGGTGTTTCCACAATCTGAAGTGATTGTTGTTCCTGAGTATACATTGTAAATAATTTCCTTACTAACGTTGTTGACTCAATATTATTTCAGTGTATTTCTGGTAAATTTAAGTTCCCAGCCACTATTATTATTCTTCCTTCCTGTGTTTCATACAAGAAATGTAATATTTCCTCTAGGTCATCATTACTTGGACTCTGGTGGTCTATACACTCCAATTGTTATATGTTCTAGGGATGTCTTTATTGTCACAGTTACATAATCAACAGTATTAGTGCTATCATCGAACGTGTAAGGTCTTATAACAGTCTTTAATCCCTATCATAATACCTCCATCTGATTTTTTGTTAGAATGCCTGTTACAGTAAAAACATTTATACCCTGACAGAACTGGTTTCCAGTCATTGTTCTTTAATCCTGTTTCACAAGCAATAACAACAGCATTAATCTTACGAGAACATAGCAAATTCTCTAATAAAATATGTGCCACGGTGGTGCAGTGGTTAGCATTGTCACCTCACAGCAAGAGGTTTTCCCATTCGATTCATGGCTGGAGAGCCTTCTGTGTGGAGTCTGCATGTCCTCCTCACGGTTGAGTGACATTAAAGACATGCGGGTAGGTGTGAGTGTGAATGGGCGTGCCTTCGTTGAAGGTTGGGCATCGGGCTGGCAACTCGGCACCATAAAAATTCACTGCCAGTCATGAGCGGACCTGAGTTCTGCTGTGGTGACCCCTAACTGGGAAAAGCCAAAAGTTTTATTTACTTATTAATGATCCTAGCATTAATAACCATCACAGATGCATCAAATGTTACTGTCTAAGAACTGTTAAATTTTTGACCTGGCAAGAATCCTGCCTAGTGTTTGTAAAATATTGCAAAATTTCTGTTGCAGACATTCTCTTCCCTGATCTTGATAAGTGTACTCTATCCTGTCTAAACACATGGTTTGGATGTTCTACACATTTTCATTTTTTAAAATGGGACATCTTTTTCATGCAGGTTTTTACCCATACAATCATTTGTTTTACTCTCCTTTCTATATGTGATTTGTGAAAAATACATTGTAACACCTGTATAGCTATCTACGAGGGTTGCACGTTCCCTACTAATAGTCAGAGTTCTGTGGATGAGATCATTTGAACCAACAAGAATAAAAATAGATCCCTGCTTCCTTACCTTAAAGCATTCTAAGGCTTTTCTCACATCCTCTGTTTTGATCCTGGCAAGCATTAATACTATTTGATGTTCACTATCTTCTCTGCAAATGTTAAGTATCAGCTTCTCTAATAACTAAATCTCCAATCACACGAATATATTTTCTGACAAGGTCTGAAGAATCTTCATCTTCTAATTAAGTAATATCTGCTTTACCAGTTTATAGAAAGTAATGATCTCCATCACCATTAGTCATATTAATTCCACTGTTTTGCTTATTACACTTTCAAGCATACAATTCTCATCCAGCTGTCTTTGTACCACCAATGGTTGAGCCATGTTGTCAGCTTCTGTCTTTCTCCTCCTTTTTCTTACAGTAATGCTATTTAATCCTTCCACATTCAGTTTTGATTTCTTTCTTTTCACCTGTCCCTTGCCTCTTTTTCCAACTTCTCTTTTGGAAAAATAATGACATTTTTCTGTAGATTGAAGGTTTTCTGGTGGAAAATGTGATCCTTCCTTGTAATCTTTATATTATATAACACAAAAAAGTCCACGGTCCGAGAACAAGCTGCTGTAGAAAGTACTTTTTAATTAAAAAATAAATCCAGTAGCGACAAGAACAGAACGACCAATACATCAAGCGCTTTCACCCAGGCTCTCCCAGGCTTTGTCAAGATAACTACTACACATTTGGCAAAAGCCTTATATACAATCACTTGTCAATTAAGAATAAAACCAATTACTCAATTATTTAATTAAAACATTGTTAGGTCAAATCTGGTTATAAAATAAGACTTAAATCTTTAAGCTAACAATGTTTTAATTAAATAATTGAGTAATTGGTTTTATTCTTAATTGACAAGTGATTGTATATAAGGCTTTTGCCAAATGTGTAGTAGTTATCTTGACAAAGCCTGGGAGAGCCTGGGTGAAAGCGCTTGATGTATT